>NC_069503.1:36878373-37034880 GCF_027579735.1 Bombina bombina
GCTGATGATGAAATACCAAACCAACTAAACTAAAGGAATGAGGTTTATATAAACATCATGTATAACCCCTTGTCTGCCAGAGTGGATTCAATCTTAGTACCACTCTAGCAGCCTAGTGTCTTTCATGTCAGATACAGATTTTGACTTTGTAGTTCTTACTGAAATACTATTTGGGAGTGGGGAAAATATAGGATCAAAGCAGATCCAGACAGGAGAGTCAGGTGTTTATTTGGTGGGCATGGGGTATTAGAAAAAAATACCCTCCAGTGGCTTAGTAGGGGTCAGACAGGAGAGTAGAATAAGGAATCTGAATATCTGCTGGGGTCCATATATCAGACACCAGCATGTCTCCTGCCCACTAATGCCTTAAGAGGGGGCTAACAACTGCATTTAAAATGTAATAGCCAATAGTCATAATGAGGAGCAAGAAACACTTTCCAGGAGCCAGATATGGCTGATTTGCCTTAAAAAAAACAATGTTTAAGTTTTATTAATGAGTTTTTCAAATGCAAAACAACATGCAACACATTCCTCTTTGCATTTTTAACAAGCATGTGGTTATGAACTATTTAAAGAGCTAACAGAACTGACATTTCATAAAATATGGACATGATTGTCAAATTATTTAAAACTTAAGGTAGGTAATATCTGTTACCTTATTTCACCTGGTCACTTGTGCACAGTGCAGCTAATCTTTGAACAAGACAGTACAGTAACGGAATGACATGCAGTCCTGCCTGGCAGTCATAGAGTTAATGCAAGTTACTTTTGCTCCCCCTCTGCTGAACAATCCACACATGATTGATCATTAAAACAGTTCAGCAAGATCTTTTTGCTACCAGCCTAGCCTACCTGTTGAAAGCTTCTGCTGCTCCGTGTTACTGCTGGCTGCTTGTTCATCACGCTCCTCCCCCTTTCTCTCCGGTCTCTTCCTTATGCAGTGTGATTATGAGGAATGTGACCGGGGCTGAACTCAGGACTGTGTAGCAGCATGGTTGAAGTAATGAGAGAGCCAGCATGTGTGTGTGTGGGGAGGGGCGTACGGAAGGTACATTGCCCATAAATAAAAAGTGCACAGCAGTTTAATGAAAAAGAAAAAAAATGCAATGATGCTGCTGCTGTAGCATAGTCACTTGCTGCTCCAAGTTTGCCCCCACCTGCTGAAGCGCCCTAAGGCATTTGCCTAACTTGCCTGTATGCAAGCGCCGGCCCTGAATGTAGCAAATATGAACATAAAAACCATAGATATGGCCACCACTTCCATCAGAAGCGGCAATAAATTTAAAATACTGGAGAAGAAAGAATTATTCTGGATACTTAAATTACAAACACGCTCCCCATCTGGTATGAATCGTGAGTGTGATATTAATTTTTTTATTGATATCTAGAACAGTATCTATATTCATATCCTGCTTACTTGCATCCTCGGTGTTCCATTCATCCATGTATCCTTACACGCATTTTCTTTTACTAGCATTGTGTTTATGTTTTATTCAGGTTCACACTCTGTGGTTCTGAATAACAATTTTCACATATATTCTTTTTGTGGTATAAATGAATAATTATGCACTAATTCTA
Organism: Bombina bombina; assembly: GCF_027579735.1. NCBI lineage: Eukaryota > Metazoa > Chordata > Amphibia > Anura > Bombinatoridae > Bombina > Bombina bombina. The sequence goes on from NC_069503.1 coordinate 36,879,952, forward strand.
ATTTTAGTAACTGTTCTATGTTTATCATGGCATTTTGTATCATATTGTGTAACTTGGGTTCATTTTGTTTTTAACATATTATTGTGTATGTAAATAAGGTCGTTTCTTAGAGGTTTTCACAAAGAAGCACCTGTTTCTTGTTAATGTGTAATGCATTCAATAGCCAATCGAATGTCAGCTCCCTCTTTATTGAAGTCTCCTAACACATACCAAGTGTCTATGAATAAGCGCCGTCAGGGGGCGCGAAACTAGTCAGACAATTGTGTCAGTTTGTCCTCCTGCTTTTGCTGTTTTTGTGCTCACAGCGTCTGTTGCTGTTTTTGACTTTTTAAATGATTTTTTCATTAAAGGATATTTTTTTATTGGATGTTCCTATGTAGTGCCTGCCTTCCTGTTTCTCTTGCCGATTGTACTCGGTGGCTTGGTTTCGCCACAGCTACGGCACTCCGTTTCCTAGGAGACTTTGGATTTTCTTCATTGCCGGTTTCACTTCCAGTTCAGCATCATGAGCCACGGATGCTGCTTGAAGCGTCATCTATTTGTTATGTATCAGCATTAATAAACTTACATACCAAAATTATTATGTATGCACCAGTAAGATCAGTAACCCATAGTCCCTATATGTCTACTGCTTACCCCTTCCCCTACAGGGAATAATGTCAGCCATTTCTGATATAACCGGTCTCCTCAGAAAATAAAAGACTGAACATACCTCAATGCTGCTTGTAGCATGACACTGGTCTCCACACTGAAGATTTCTCTTGCACTACCTTCAGAACTCTGTGGGAACCAGAATGGATCTTAGTAACGTCTGCTAAGATCATAAACCTCATGGGAGAAAAAAAGGATCTCTTCCTTCCTCTTGGGAATCCAGACTGATAATTTCTCCTGAGGAAAAAATAGTACACACCGGTACCATTTTAAAACAAAAAATATCTTGATTGTAGAAACTAAAACTAACACCTCACGTTACCTCTTCCTATCACTAACACAGGCAAAGAGAATGACTGGGGGTGGAGGGAAGGGAGGAGCTATATATACAGCTCTGCTGTGGTACTCTTTGCCACTTCCTGTTAGCAGGAGGATAAATCCCACGAGTAAGGATGAAATCCGTGGACTCGTCATATCTTGAGGAAGAAAATTATTTTAAAATGAATACTGTTTCTGGCCACTTTGAACTAGCTGCCAAGCTCAGCCCACTGATGACATCATGATCTGGGCTGCATCTAGCGTCCAATCACGAAAGGCTCACTAGTTGGATTCAACAAACTGTCATTGTATAATTTAAGTAACAGAAAATGTCTGTGTATAAAGTCTTGCTGGTGATTAATAATCTGGGTTGGTGTAAGGCAGGGGTTAATTTGATATTGTTTTATGTACTGTTAAAGGGCAGTAAAGTCAAAATTAAACTTAAATGTATTGGATAGAACATGACATTTAAAAAAACTTTCCAATTTACTTATTATCAATTGTGCTTAGTTCTCTTAGTATGCTTTGTTAAAGAGTAATCCTAGGTGAACTCAGGAGCGTGCACGTATCTTCAGACAGCAGAGTTTGCAAAAAATTTTATAGCATTGTTATATATAGTTACAAACACTGCTGCACAGAGTGCTAAATACACGTGCACGCCCCTAAGCTCATATAATATCAGCCTCCTAGGTTTACTCTATAACAAAGGATAGAAAATTAAATAGAAGTAAATTGGAAAGTTGGGTAAAATTGCTGCTCTATCTGAGTTATCAGCGTTTAACTTTCACTGTGAGATTTGTTTTCTGTCTTTGATGATGTTTTCCTTTTTATTCTGTGATATTGCGTTTTTAATTAGACAAAAAACACAAAATACTGGTCTGGATTACAATCACTTTTTATTTGCATGAAAACCATTGTATATCATTATATAGTAAACAGCAGCATTACATGATATATGCACACAATGGTATAAATATACCTAACACTTGTGCTCTTGATACAAAGGGATTTATCAGACATATAATGTTCCCTTTATATATACAGTATGTGCTATTATCAGTTCTTGTGGCTTCTGACTAACATGAAAACATCTAACAGACATAATATCAAGTTACAGAACATGACACACATATTACATACCCAGTATACATGTAGGCTATAGTAGCCATTTAAATTAAACTGATTATGATCACATGACACACATATTACATACCCAGTATACATGTAGGTTATAGTAGCCATTTAAATTAAACCGATTATGATCACATGAAACACATATTACATACCCAGTATACATGTAGGTTATAGTAGCCATTTAAATTAAACTGATTATGATCACATGACACACATATTACATACCCAGTATACATGTAGGTTATAGTAGCCGTTTAAATTAAACTGATTATGATCACGTATGTACCGGTTACTGATATTGTGTCTCATGAAATAAAATCAGTTCCCCTCAGTAATTCCTCTGGTATATAACATGTACAATGCAAAGCATCTATTGCTATAAGAAAAGGTTTATCCACATGATGTGCACATTAAATATATCTCCCAGATGTCAATAATTTGAGACTGATGTTCTTGTTTATATAATTCTCTAACACTCTATTCATATAAAGACTCCTTTATTCCGTAAAAATAATTATTTCCTCCCCTATGTAAAACAAATGTACAACTCCTAATACTGGCATATTAATAAACAACACTGGGGGTGCTTTGGTGGTGAATGGTTGTGTAAACTGGTCAGTATGAGGAAAGATCTGTATATTCCTGTGTGGTGTTTGTATTCTATCACATTGATATGAGAGAAACTGAGGCACACATATATAGAGGAACAAAGGACAGCAGGAGAGCACTTCCAATCTGAGGCTTTTATAACTGGGATTAGAAAGTATTATTTACAATAGGATTCTTTTTGATGCTTCTATTTAGAGAGTTTGTCCTCTTTAGGATAATTGTAAAAAGGTTTGTACACTGTGTATATAAAGTTTATTTGTGTGTAAATATTTGGTGTTTTGTGATACCCGATTTCAATAAAAACATAATTTATGTAAGAACTTACCTGATAAATTCATTTCTTTCATATTAGCAAGAGTCCATGAGCTAGTGACGTATGGGATATACATTCCTACCAGGAGGGGCAAAATTTCCCAAACCTCAAAATGCCTATAAATACACCCCTCACCACACCCACAATTCAGTTTAATGAATAGCCAAGAAGTGGGGTGATAAGAAAGGAGCGAAAGCATCAAAAAATAAGGAATTTGAATAATTGTGCTTTATACAAAAAATCATAACCACCACAAAAAGGGTGGGCCTCATGGACTCTTGCTAATATGAAAGAAATGAATTTATCAGGTAAGTTCTTACATAAATTGTGGATAGAATTAAGGCTCTTAAGTTGGCTAATTCTTTTTTCTTTCATGTAATTAGCAAGAGTCCATGAGCTAGTGACGTATGGGATAGCAGATACCCAAGATGTGGAACTTCCACGCAAGAGTCACTAGAGAGGGAGGGATAAAATAAAGACAGCCAATTCCGCTGAAAAAATAATCCACAAACCAAATCAAAAAAATTTAAAATAATAAGCAGAAGAATCAAACTGAAACAGCTGCCTGAAGTACTTTTCTACCAAAAACTGCTTCTGAAGAAGAAAAAACATCAAAATGGTAGAATTTAGTAAAAGTATGCAAAGAAGACCAAGTTGCTGCTTTGCAAATCTGATCAACAGAAGCTTCATTCCTAAAAGCCCAGGAAGTAGAAACTGACCTAGTAGAATGAGCCGTAATCCTTTGAGGCAGGGATTTACCCGACTCTACATAAGCATGATGAATCAAAGATTTTAACCAAGATGCCAATGAAATTGCAGAAGCCTTCTGACCTTTCTTGGAACCAGAAAAGATAACAAATAGACTAGAAGTCTTTCTGAAACCTTTAGTAGCTTCAGCATAATATTTCAAATCTCTTACTACATCAAAAGAATGTAAAGATCTCTCCAGAGAATTCTTAGGATTAGGACACAATGAAGGGACAACAATTTCTCTACTAATGTTAGAATTCACAACTTTAGGTAAAAATTTAAATGAAGTCCACAACACAGCCTTATCCTGATGAAAAATCAGAAAAGGAGATTCACAAGAAAGAGCAGATAACTCAGAAACTCTTCTAGCAGAAGAGATGGCCAAAAGAAACAAAACTTTCCAAGAAAGTAATTTAATATCCAGAGAATGCATAGGTTCAAACGGAGGAGCCTGTAAAGCCCTCAGAACCAAATTAAGACTCCAAGGAGGAGAGATTGACTTAATGACAGGCTTGATACGAACCAAAGCCTGTACAAAACAATGAATATCAGGAAGATTAGCAATCTTTCTGTGAAAAAGAACAGAAAGAGCAGAGATTTGTCCTTTCAAGGAGCTTGCAGACAAACCCTTATCCAAACCATCCTGAAGAAACTGTAACATTCTAGGAATTCTAAAAGAATGCCAAGAGAATTTATGAGAAGAACACCAAGAAATGTAAGTCTTCCAGACTCGGTAATAAATCTTCCTAGACACAGATTTACGAGCCTGTAACATAGTATTAATCACTGAGTCAGAGAAACCTCTATGACTAAGTATCAAGCGTTCAATCTCCATACCTTCAAATTTAATGATTTGAGATCCTGATGGAAAAATGGGCCTTGAGATACAAGGTCTGGCCTTAACGGAAGTGTCCAAGGTTGGCAACTGGCAATCCGAACGAGATCCGCATACCAAAACTTGTGAGGCCATGCTGGAGCCACCAGCAGTACAAACGAATGCTCCATTAGGATTTTGGAAATCACTTTTGGAAGAAGAACTAGAGGCGGAAAGATATAAGCAGGATGATAATTCCAAGGAAGCGACAACGCGTCCACTGCTTCCGCCTGAGGATCCCTGGATCTGGACAGATACCTGGGAAGTTTCTTGTTTAGATGAGAGGCCATCAGATCTATTTCTGGAAGTCCCCAGATTTGAACAATCTGAAGAAATACCTCTGAGTGAAGAGACCATTCGCCCGGAAGTAGCGTCTGGCGGCTGAGATAATCCGCTTCCCAATTGTCTATACCTGGGATGTGAACCGCAGAGATTAGACAAGAGCTGGATTCCGCCCATACAATTATCCAAGATACTTCTTTCATAGCTTGGGGATTGTGAGCCCCTCCTTGATGATTGACATATGCCACGGTTGTGATATTGTCTGTCTGAAAACAAATAAATGATTCTCTCTTCAGAAGAGGCCAGAACTGAAGAGCTCTGAAAATCGCACGGAGTTCCAAAATGTTGATTGGTAATCTCGCCTCCTGAGATTCCCAAACCCCCTGCGCTGTCAGAGATCCCCATACAGCTCCCCCACCTGAAAGACTCGCATCTGTTGAGATCACAGTCCAGGTTGGACGAACAAAAGAGGCCTCTTGAATTAAACGATGGTGATCCAACCACCAAGTCAGAGAAGATCGAACATTGGGATTTAAGGATATTAATTGTGATACCTTTGTATAATCCCTGCACCATTGATTCAGCATACAAAGCTGGAGAGGTCTCATGTGAAAACGAGCAAAAGGGATCGCGTCCGATGCAGCAGTCATGAGACCTAGAATGTCCATGCACAAAGCTACCGAAGGGAACGATTGAGACTGAAGGTTTCGACAAGCTGAAACCAATTTCAGACATCTCTTTTCTGTTAGAGACAAAGTCATGGACACTGAATCTATTTGGAAACCCAAAAAGGTTACCTTTGTCTGAGGAATCAAGGAACTCTTTGGTAAATTGATCCTCCAACCATGTCTTTGAAGAAACAAAACAAGTTGATTCGTATGAGATTCTGCAGAATGTAAAGACTGAGCAAGTACCAAGATATCGTCCAAATAAGGAAATACCGCAATACCCTGTTCTCTGATTACAGAGAGAAGGGCACCGAGAAACTTTGAAAAGATCCTTGGAGCTGTTGCTAGGCCAAACGGAAGAGCAACAAACTGGTAATGCTTGTCTAGAAAAGAGAATCTCAGGAACTGATAGTGATCTGGATGAATTGAAATATGAAGATATGCATCCTGTAAGTCTATTGTAGACATATAATGTCCTTGCTGAACAAAAGGCAGAATAGTCCTTATAGTCACCATTTTGAATGTTGGTATCCTTACATAACGATTCAATATTTTTAGATCCAGAACTGGTCTGAAGGAATTCTCCTTCTTTGGTACAATGAAAAGATTTGAGTAAAACCCCAGACTCCGTTCCAGAACTGGAACTGGCACAATTACCCCAGCCGACTCTAGGTCTCAAACACATTTCAGAAACGCCTGCGCCTTTACTGGGTTTACTGGAATGCGTGAGAGAAAAAAATCTTCTCACAGGTGGCCTTACCTTGAAACCTATTCTGTACCCTTGTGAAACAATGTTCTGAATCCAAAGACTGTGAATCGAATTGATCCAAACATCGCTGAAAAATCGTAACCTGCCCCTACCAGCTGTGCTGGAATGAGGGCCGTACCTTCATGCGGATTTAGGAGCTGGTTTTGACTTACTAAAAGGCTTGGATTTATTCCAGACTGGAGAAGGTTTCCAAACGGAAACTGTTCCCTTAGGGGAAGGGTCAGGCTTCTGTTCCTTATTCTGACGAAAGGAACAAAAACGATTAGCAGCCCTATATTTACCTTTAGATTTTTTGTCCTGAGGCAAAAAGGCTCCCTTCCCCCCAGTAACAGTTGAAATTATTGAATCCAACTGTGAACCAAATAATTTATTACCTTGGAAAGAAAGAGAAAGCAATGTTTACTTAGAAGTCATATCTGCATTCCAAGATTTAAGCCATAAAGCTCTTCTAGCTAAAATAGCTAAAGACATATACCTGACATCAATTCTAATGATATAAAAAATGGCATCACAGACAAAGTTATTAGCATGTTGAAGAAGTTTAACAATGCTATAAGCATTATGGTCTGATACTTGTTGCGCTAAAGCCTCCAACCAGAAAGTGGAAGCTGCAGCAACATCAGCCAAAGAAATAGCAGGTCTAAGAAGATTACCTGGACATAAATAAGCCTTCCTTTGAAAGGATTCCAGCTTCCTATCTAAAGGATCCTTAAAGGAAGTACTATCTGCCGTAGGAATAGTAGTACGTTTAGCAAGAGTAGAGACAGCCCCATCAACTTTGGGGATTTTTTCCCAAAACTCTAATCTATCAGATGGCAAAGGGTACAATTTCTTAAACCTTGGTGAAGGAGTAAATGAAGTACCCAGACTATTCCATTCCCTAGAAATTACTTCTGAAATAGCATCAGGAACTGGAAAAACTTCTGGAATAACTACATGAGGTTTAAAAACTGAATTTAAACGCTTAGTAGTTTTAGTATCAAGAGGACTAGACTCCTCCATATCTAATGCAATCAACACTTCTTTAAGTAGAGAACGAATAAACTCCATCTTAAACAAATATGAAGATTTATCACTGTCAATATCTGAGGCAGAATCTTCTGAACCAGATAGATCCTCATCAGAAATAGATAAGTCAGAATGATGGCGGTCATTTAAAAATTCATCTGAAATATGAGAAGTTTTAAAAGACCTCTTACGTTTACTAGAAGGAGGAATAACAGACTTAGCCTTCCGAATAGAATTAGAAACAAATTCTTTAACATTAACAGGAACATCCTGAACATTAGATGTTGAAGGAACAACAACAGGTAATGGATTATTACTAATGGAAATATTATCAGCGTTGGATAGCTTATCATGACAACTAACACAAACTACAGCTGGAGGAACAGTTACCAAAAGTTTACAACAAATGCACTTAGCTTTGGTAGAACTGACATCAGGCAGCGCTTTTCCAGAAGTAGATTCTAATCCAGGATCAGGTAGTGACATCTTGCAATATGTAAAAGAAAAAACAACATATAAAGCAAAATTATCAAATTCCTTAAATGGCAGTTTCAGGAATGGGAAAAAATGCAAAATGAAACAAGCCTCTAGAAAACCAGAAGCAACTAAAAAGTGAGACTGAAATAATGTGAATAAAAGTAGCGCCAAGTATGACGCCCACATATTTTGGTGCCAAGAATAACGCCCATATTTTCTGGCGTAAAAAAAAAAACGTCCGCAATACACATATGTCAAAAAAATGACGTAATTACGTGAAAACTTCCGGCGCCAACTATGACGCCGCAAATGACGAAAATTTTGCGCCAAAAAAGTCTCGTGCCAAGAATGACGCAATAAATAGAAGCATTTTCTGCACCCGCGAGCCTAACAGCCCGCAATTTTTGAAAAAAAAAAGTCAATTGAAAATTTTAAGGTAAGAAAAAAAAAAATTATATGCATTTTCCCAAAAAAAATGAAACTGACAGTCTGAATGAAGGAATACTGATTATCCTGAATCATGGCAAATATAAGTTTAAACACATATATTTAGAACTTTACATATAAAGTGCCCAACCATAGCTTTGAGTGTCATAAATAGAAATAAGACTTACTTACCCTAAGACACTCATCTACATATAGTAGATAGCCAAACCAGTACTGAAACGAGAATCAGTAGAGGTAATGGTATATAAGAGTATATCGTCGATCTGAAAAGGGAGGTAGGAGAAGAAATCTCTACGACCGATAACAGAGAACCTATGAAATAGATCCCCTAGAGGAAGACCATGGTATTCAAATAGGCAATACTCTCTTCACATCCCTCTGACATTCACTGCACTCTGAGAGGAAAACCGGGCTTCAGCCTGCTGCGAAGCGCATATCAACGTAGAATCTAGCACAAACTTACTTCACCACCTCCATGGGAGGCAAAGTTTGTAAAACTGAATTGTGGGTGTGGTGAGGGGTGTATTGGTAGGCATGTTGAGGTTTGGGAAACTTTGCCCCTCCTGGTAGGAATGTATATCCCATACGTCACTAGCTCATGGACTCTTGCTAATTACATGAAAGAAATAATAATTCTGATATTAACAATAGGTTGTCCTGCAACTTCGTTGTTGGCCACCTAATAAAAATGTCTCAGCATCTACATAATTTTTTAATGCATTTCTTTGTTAACATAAAATGTTTTGTCATCAAGTTCGGTTTAAATCTTCCTTATATGACTCTTTCTGCTCATCTTTCTGTATACCTATCTGTTTATTTATCTCTGTCTATTTGTATTGTTCTCTGTCTATTATGTCTCTATATCTGTCTGTTGCAGTGGCGTCACTAGGCTTGGAATAACCCGGTGTGGTAAATCATGGTGTCAACCCCCACACAAGTAATGTATATATATATATATATATATATATATATATATTTACATACACAAACATATATATATATATATATATGTGTGTGTGTGGGCAGAGGGGAAGACAGACCACTGAAAGGAGGGGGGAAACACAACTGAAAGGGGGGAACACAACATTCCTGCAAGAGATGAATTGATTGCTGCAGCTCAGCCCTTGACAACTCAAGTACATAACGAATCCATCATATGTTTATAGTTATGCCATATTCTGATCATCCACAATATATATAGCAAATGCCATTTCCTAATAAACAAGCACCATAGCATAAAATTTGGGCTTAAAATAAATAACCCAAATATGTCACAATTCAGAACACTTGTGCTGAAGGGCTCGTCTATCTGTAGCACTAACATAATAAGTGGCGCAGTGCACGCAGTTAGCGCTCACTGTCATAACTGTACAGCGACAGACAGGGATGGAAGTTGCTTACTTGTCAGCTCAGCTGCAGTGCACCTGGTTATGTGTGGTGCTCCCTAGCTGTCACACCGGAGCTGACTCGAAGCTGCTCGTACCTCGGCCAGCACTATGCTGTTGCTCACTTCTGGCACCAGATCCCTTTATTTCCATATCACTCAAGCACAACCACAAATAAACCATCCATGTGCATCACAAACGGGCTTCAGTCAGTAGCTGGCAATTAGAGATAATCCAGTGAGATGTTCAGGACCACTCTAGCACCCACTTAATCTCAAGCATGATGCTTAGTTAGGGAAACCCTGGCCCCTGCCTCTGTGCTGAACACCTCCTGCATCTGCCATAGCATGGAGGACTCATGATTAATTAACGGTGTCATGATTAATGAATGTTAAATTAAATGTGGTGGTGTCACCTTTTGGAGGGTGTCAACCGGGTGCGGTCTGTACTCCCCTAGCGACGCCACAGGTCTGTTTATATGTTAGTAACTATCTACTAGTCTGTATCTATTTATATATCTGTCTGTCCCTTTATGCCTATCCATTTTCTATCCATCTGTTTATATGTCTGTATCTACTAATGTGTATAATATTTATATATATATATATATATATATATATATATATATGTCTTTATCCTTTTATCTGTTTAAGTATATACCTTTCTGTCATTCTGTCTACCAAACTGTATATATCTGACTATATCTAGCTATTGTTGTTGTGTGTGTATTAAATTAAACATTATAACACTCAATCCTTTACTGGCAGACCAAAAAATTGTAAAATATATTTTAAGGCCACACCCCTAGCAACACCCTCAACCACGGCCATTTGCAAAGTGTCAGGAAATCGGCTGGGCAAAAGGTGGCAATCCTACTTTATTATCTATTCGTGTAAAACGTTTGCCACACTCTGTACATGTGACTCCTTTCATGCTTTTTCAGATAACACTTTAGTGTAAAACTTTTTCCACACTCTGTACATGTGAAAGGCTTTTCTCCTGTGTGAATCCTTTCATGCTTTTTCAGATCACCCTTTAGTGTAAAACTTTTTCCACACTCTGTACATGTGAAAGGCTTTTCTCCTGTGTGAATCCTTTCATGCTTTTTCAGATCACCCTTTAGTGTAAAACTTTTTCCACACTCTGTACATGTGAACGGCTTTTCTCCTGTGTGAATCCTTTCATGCTTTTTCAGATCACCCTTTAGTGTAAAACTTTTTCCACACTCTGTACATGTGAATGGCTTTTCTCCTGTGTGAATCCTTTCATGCTTTTTCAGATCAACCTTTAGTGTAAAACTTTTTCCACACTCTGTACATGTGAATGGCTTTTCTCCTGTGTGAATTCTTTCATGATTTTTCATATCACTCTTTCGTGTAAAACTTTTTCCACACTCTGTACATGTGAATGGCTTTTCTCCTGTGTGAATCCTTTCATGACTTTTCAGACGACTCTTTAGTATATAACTTTTTCCACACTCTGTACATGTGAAAGGCTTTTCTCCTGTGTGAATCCTCTCATGATATTTCAGTTCACTCTTTTGTGTAAAACATTTTCCACACTCTGTACATGTAAAAGACTTTTCTCCTGTGTGACTCCTTTCATGATTTTTCATATCACTCTTTCGTGTAAAACTTTTTCCACACTCTGTACATGTGAAAGGCTTTTCTCCTGTATGAATCCTTTCATGATATTTCAGACTAATTATTTGTGTAAAACGTTTTCCACACTCTGTACACGTGAAAGGCTTTTCTCCTGTGTGAATCCTTTCATGCTTTTTCAGATCACCCTTTAGTGTAAAACTTTTTCCACACTCTGTACATGTAAAATACTTTTCTCCTGTGTGACTCCTTTCATGATTTTTCATATCACTCTTTCGTGTAAAACTTTTTCCACACTCTGTACATGTGAAAGGCTTTTCTCCTGTGTGAATCCTTTCATGACTTTTCATATCACTCTTTCGTGTAAAACTTTTTCCACACTCTGTACATATGAAAGGCTTTTCTCCTGTGTGAATCCTCTCATGATATTTCAGTTCACTCTTTTGTGTAAAACATTTTCCACACTCTGTACATGTGAAAGGCTTTTTTCCTGTGTGAATCTTTTTATGAGTTTTCAGATTATTTATTTGTGTAAAACATTTTCCACACTCTGTACACGTGAAAGGTTTTTCCCCTGTGTGAATCCTTTCATGATTTTTCAGATTACTTTTTTCGGTAAAACATTTCCCACAATCTGTACACATGAAAGGCTTTTCTCCTGTGTGACTCCTTTCATGCTTTTTCAGATGACTCTTCACTGTAAAACTTTTTCCACAATCTGTACATGTGAAAAGCTTTTCTCCTGTGTGACTCCTTTCATGATTTTTCATTTTACTCTTTTCTGTAAAACGTTTTCCACACCCTGTACACGTGAAAAGCTTTTCTCCTGTGTGAATCTTTTTATGAGTTTTCAGATTATCAATTTGTGTAAAACATTTGTCGCACTCAGTACATATGTGTGGTTTCTCACCTGTGTGAATTTTGTGGTGTTCTAGTAGATGAGACTTCCATCTAAAGCTTTTCTCACATTCTGTACATTTGAAAGGTTTCTCCTTTGTATGAATCATTTGGTTAGACTGTAGACTTTTCCCTTCTTTAATATATTTTGAAAACTCAATAAATGTGTGTGGTTTATCTTCTGGGATAATCATTGAACTAGATAAGTCATACATGTCCTCTTGTTTGATGACTAAATTACTCTCTGTACATAATGATTGCTTCCCTGTTCCTGCCAATTCATCATCATCTTTAAATATCTGCTGTGATATCCCCAATGTTTGTGAATAAACATTAGTGTCTAAGATTTTTGGAGTTTGCGGTATCATTCTGATGCTTCCTGTAGTGAAGGATAGATATGAACTATTCACGTGTTTGTCTACATAAGAAAAATGTAATTAAGAAAAATAAGACAGTTTATTCTTTATAATATAATCCATCTCAATAAAAAAAACATTTTTTTATACTATAAAATGTCTTCCGTTTTATATTTTTACATTTCTTTACCTGTAAATCAAAAATTAAAAGGATGATATAGAATATAAACATTACTACATCATAGTAAACTTAATCACTGATGAAAACAAGTTATAGGGCTGCATTAAACAAGGTGCATGTGGATAATGTTCTCAGCGAGGGAACAAGTACATCTGTATTCAGGGCAAGAGAGGTGGCATCCACCATCCTCATTTAACATTGCACAAGCAACTGCAAATACAGCCCTGCCCGGCTCATGCTTAACCAGTTGGGTGAGAACATGATGTCTTAATCAACACAGACTAATCATCAGTGTGAGATGTTTTGAGAGGGTGTGGTTGTTTGATTTATATAAACAGCCAAAAACTGCTTTAGTTTAATAATACTCACTGTAAAATTAAACACAAATCAGAGGTGGTTCTGGGGTGGGGAGCACTTGGGAAAAAGGTAGGCATAAGTGTAGTTATGGGTGTTCCATGAGCGTGGTCAGGGCAGGGAAAGATGGAGTTGCAGGTGTTCTGAGTAATGAACCAGGTCTGGGGGTGATGTTAGGCAGTTGTAGGACATGGTCTGTCTAAAAGGACAGGGGGGTAGTATTTTTTACCCTCCTCCTCAGCCCAATGGGGGTTGCTCCTTCTTTATAACGGTCACTGACACAAATGTTTTTAAAGATGCAGATATAAATGTAATAGTTTATATTTATTTAATGAGTGATCTATTCTATTTTCCCAGTAATTAAAGTCAGCATAATATCTATTTTACTCACCTAACACATATGAGTTCATGCTGATAACAGGCTCCAATGTCTGTGCTCAGGAAGAAGGTTCCCTTATTCACTCCAGTTACATCAATACCGGATATCTTTCAGTGCTCTGGCCGTGTCTGTAAAAAGTATATTAAATGTTTAGACAGATAATAATAAATAATGGTTCTGATTAACTGTACGTATGGTATCATTAAAGGCACACATAACAATTCGTGTGATACACATTAGCTGATTAGGTTATTACATATGTGCTATTGATTCAGCACAAGCATTTAGTACAGTTAGCTCTGTGGGTGTTATAATTACCCCTTAAATATGAATCTTCCAGATCTATACAACATAATGGTAGAAAATCTATTTAAGTGGGGCCATATCACAACTTTACAAATATATTATAATCTTTGTTTTCTATCATTTTTTCTATTTTCTCCTGAAACAAATTTTAAATATCAGTTGTTTAAATATAGGTTGAAGTGCATACTGCAGTATTGGTGTTGTACTTACTACTAATTCTCACTGTCAGACATTTTGTCATGTGTCCTTAAACTTCTCTTGGTCAATGCCGAGTTGTCTTAAAGGGACAGTTAAGTCCAACAAAAACAAAATTTATGCTTACCTAATAAATTTATTTCTCTTGTGGTGTATCCAGTCCACGGATTCATCCATTACTTGTGGGATATTCTCCTTCCCAACAGGAAGCTGCAAGAGGATCACCGACAGCAGAGCTGTCTATATAGCTCCTCCCCTAACTGCCACCTCCCAGTCATTCGACCGAAGACAAGCAAGAGAAAGGAGAAACTATAGGGTGCAGTGGTGACTGTAGTTTAAAAATTAAAAAAACACCTGCCTTAAAATGACAGGGCGGGCCGTGGACTGGATACATCACAAGAGAAATAAATTTATCAGGTAAGCATAAATTTTGTTTTCTCTTGTAAGGTGTATCCAGTCCACTGATTCATCCATTACTTGTGGGATACCAATACCAAAGCTATAGGACACGGATGAAGGGAGGGACAAGGCAGGTGCTTAAACGGAAGGCACCACTGCCTGTAAGACCTTTCTCCTAAAAATAGTGTTACAAACTGCTATTTGTAACTGGCCCTTTAAATGGAAAATTGCCCTGCTTCCCTGGATTTTGGAGAAGCCTATTTGCCAGCCTCCTTCCTCATGACTATGGCCCCTGGAAGATTGTGCCCCTGAAAACATATTAACTTTTATTGGGTGTGTATGGCCCTTTAAGCACCGTCTGGGGACATATTGTGACTTTGGTGAACAATGCCCCTTTAAGACTATGTCCCCAGACCTGTAAAATAACTTGTCCCTGGCTTTCTCCCACTTGGTTCAGTAAATAGGGCTTACTGAACCCAGTACCACACAGGCAGAGTGTTCCACAGAAAGGGAGCACTATTACAAAAGCATTAGTTTTCATTGTGTGCCATTAAGAGTTAATTTTGTTCAATTCTAAATACAAGTTTGCTGGGATCAGCTCTAATTAAGTTTAGTGAAAAACATTCCCATTGTCTAATCAGACTGCTAGTTGATAAGGTGGACTGCATTGTTTTCTTGTTATCTGCTGAAGAAATGTAATTTTACTATGGCCTGTAAAAGGGTGTTGTCTCTATCTAAATGTATCAAATGTGTGATTGGGGATTTTAGGCCTCCCCCTGAGAGTGTCTTTTTTGCATGTAACCTCAATAAAAAGCAGGCTGTGTGCTCCAGCACATCAGACCTTTTCTGACCCTCTAACTTGCAGCTTTGACTCATGTTTGTAGGGGACAGCTATAATCACTACAGGGATTGCTATGCTCTATATACTCCCTTAGCTACTGAGCTCTTGTAAGAGCTCTTGTTCCTGATCCTGCTTCACGCTACAGAAGGAAGAGGTTCACCTACTGGAGCCTGGTCGTAGGTCCAGGGCGCAGAGCAGATGGCGAGATACCAGCCCAGCAGCGGTGGTTCGTAGAGTCTGCATTACTTATGGTGGCTACGCAGTAGTTATAGTGTCTACGGTGCTGATGATCCGTTGGTGAGCGCTAGGAGCATCCTTTTCTACGGTCCAACTTCCAGCCAGCCTGGAGGCAACCGTAACAAATAGCCTCCGAAGAAGCAAAAGTATCAAATTTGTAGAATTTAGAAAAAGTATGGAGCGAAGACCAAGTCGCCGCCTTACAAATCTGTTCAACAGAAGCCTCATTTTTAAAAGCCCATGTGGAAGACACTGCTCTAGTGGAATGAGCTGTAATTCTTACAGGAGGCTGCTGGCCAGCAGTCTCATAAGCTAAGCGAATTATACTTCTTAACCAAAAGGAAAGAGAAGTTGCAGAAGCCTTTTGGTCTTTCCTCTGTCCAGAGTAGACAACAAACAATGCAGATGTTTGTCGAAAATCTTTCACGTCAAGATTGTGTAATAGACGTTCCTTCTTTGAAGAAGGATTAGGGCACAATGACGAAACAACAATCTCCTGATTGATATTCTTATTAGATACCACCTTAGGAAGAAACCCAGGTTTGGTACGCAACACTACCTTATCTGCATGGAAGATCAGATAAGGGGAATCACACTGTAAGGCAGATAACTCTGAAACTCTTCGAGCTGAAGAGATAGCTACCAAGAACAGAACTTTCCAAGATAAAAGCTTGATATCTATGGAATGCAGAGGTTCAAACGGAACCCCTTGAAGAACTTTAAGAACTAAATTTAAACTCCATGGCGGAGCAACAGGTTTAAACACAGGCTTGATTCTAACTAAAGCCTGACAAAACGCCTGAACGTCTGGAACATCCACCAGACGCTTGTGCAAAAGAATAGACAGAGCAGAAATCTGTCCCTTTAAGGAACTAGCTGACAATCCTTTCTCCAATCCTTCTTGGAGAAAAGACAATATCCTGGGAATCCTGACTTTACTCCATGAGTAACCCTTGGATTCACACCAATGAAGATATTTACACCATATCTTATGATAGATTTTCCTGGTGACAGGCTTTCGAGCCTGAATTAAGGAATCAATGACCGACTCGGAAAAACCACGCTTTGATAAAATCAAGCGTTCAATCTCCAAGCAGTCAGACACAGAGAAATTAGATTTGGATGTTTGAAGGGACCTTGAAGTAGAAGGTCCTGCCTCAGCGGCAGAGTCCATGGTGGAAAGGATGACATGTCCACCAGATCTGCGTACCAAGTCCTGCGTGACCACGCAGGAGCTATCAAAATCACCGAAGATCTCTTCTGCTTGATCTTGGCAATCAGCCGAGGGAGCAAAGGAAACGGTGGAAACACATAAGCCAGGCTGAAGGACCAGGGCGCTGCTAGAGCATCTATCAGCGCTGCCTGGGGATCCCTTGACCTGGACCCGTAACAAGGAAGTTTGGCGTTCTGACGAGACGCCATGAGATACAGTTCTGGTTTGCCCCATAGTTGAATCAGCAGGGCAAATACCTCCGGATGGAGCTCCCACTCCCACTCGGATGAAAAGTCTGCCGACTTAGAAAATCCGCCTCCCAGTTCTCTACTCCTGTAGTATGGATAGCTGAGAGATGTTAAGAGTGAACCTCTGCCCATAGAAATATCTTTGAAACCTCCAACATTGCCAGGGGGCTCCTTGTTCCCCCCTGATGTTTGATATAGGCTACAGTCGTGATGTTGTCCGACTAAAATCTGATGAACCTGACCGCAGCTAGCTGAGGCCAAGCCTGAAGAGCATTGAATATCGCTCTTAATTTCAGAATGTTTATTGGAAGGAGAGCCTCCTCCTGAGTCCACGAGCCCTGAGCCTTCAGGGAGTTCCAGACTGCACCCCAGCCCAGAAGGCTGGCATCGATCGTTACTTTAGTCCAATCTGGCCTGCGGAAGCTCATCCCCTTGGACAGATGGACCTGAGATAGCCACCAGAGAAGAGAATCCCTGGTTTCTTGATCCAGATTTAGTAGAGGGGACAAATCTGTGTAATCCCCATTCCACTGACTGAGCATGCAAAGTTGCAGCGGTCTGAGATGTAGACGGGCAAACGGTACTATGTCCATTGCCGCTACCATTAAACCGATTACTTCCATACACTGAGCCACTGAAGGACGAGAAGTGGACTAAAGAACACAGCAAGAGTCCAGAAGTTTTGACAATCTGGCCTTCGTTAGGTAAATCTTAATTTCTACCGAATCTATCAGAGTCCCTAGGAATGAAACTTTTGTTAGAGGTGATAGAGAGCTCTTTTCTTCATTCACCTTCCACCCATGGGACCTCAGAAATGCCAGAACAATGTCTGTGTGGGACCTGGCAACTTGAAAAGTCGACGCCTGTATCAGAATGTCGTCTAAGTAAGGCGCTACTGCTATACCCCGCAGCCTTAGGACCGCTAGAAGGGACCCTAGAACCTTTGTAAAGATTCTTGGTGCCGTGGCCAACCCGAAGGGAAGAGCCACAAACTGGTAGTGCCTTTCTAGAAAGTCAAACCTGAGAAAACGATGATGATGATCTTTGTGTATCGGGATGTGAAGATAAGCATCCTTTAGGTCTACAGTAGTCATATATTGACCCTCCTGGATCATAGGAAGGATGGTTCGAATAGTCTCCATCTTGAAGGATGGAACTCTGAGAAATTTGTTTAAGATCTTGAGATCTAAGATTGGTCTGAATGTTCCCTCTTTCTTGGGAACTACAAACAGATTTGAATAGAAGCCCTGACCCTGTTCCTCCTGCGGAACTGGGTGGATCACTCCCATAATTAGGAGGTCTTGAACACAATGTAAGAATGCCTCTCTCTTTATCTGGTTTGCAGATAAAAGTGAGAGATGAAATCTCCCTTTTGGGGGAGAGGTTTTGAATTCCAGAAGATAACCCTTGGACACAATTTCCAATGCCCAGGGATCCTGGACATCTCTTGCCCAAGCCTGGGCGAAGAGAGAGAGTCTGCCCCCTAATAGATCCGTGTCCGGATCGGGGGCTGCTCCTTCATGCTGTCTTAGAGGCAGCAGCAGGCTTTTTGGCCTGTTTCCCCTTGTTCCAAGCCTGGTTAGGTCTCCAGACCGGCGACTGTTTGGTCCTTAATTTGTTGGACCTGTCTTGAGGAAGGGCATGACCTTTTCCTCCAGTGATGTCAGAAATGATCTCCTTCAGTCCAGGCCCAAATAGGGTTTGACCTTTGAAGGGAATGTTGAGAAGTTTAGACTTTGAAGTCACGTCAGCTGACCAGGATTTAAGCCATAGCACCCTACACGCCTGGATAGCAAAACCTGAATTTTTAGCCGTTAGCTTGGTTAAATGAACAACGGCATCAGAAACAAATGAATTGGCTAGCTTAAGGGCCCTAAGCTTGTCAATAATATCTTCCAATGGGGTTTCAATCTGTAGAGCCTCCTCTAGGGACTCAAACCAGAAAGCCGCGGCAGCAGTGACAGGGGCAATGCATGCAAGGGGCTGGAGAATAAAACCTTGTTGAATAAAAATTTTCTTAAGGTAACCCTCTAATTTTTTATCCATTGGATCTAGAAAAGCACAACTGTCCTCGACAGGGATAGTGGTACGCTTAGCTAGAGTAGAAACTGCTCCCTCCACCTTAGGGACCGTCTGCCATAAGTTCGTGTAGCGGCGTCTATAGGAAACATCTTTTTTAAAAACAGGAGGGGGAGAGAACGGTACACTTGGTCTATCCCATTCCTTAGAAATAATTTCAGAAAACCTTTTAGGGATTGGAAAAACATCAGTGTAAGTAGGTACTGCATAGTATTTATCCAATCTACATAATTTCTCTGGGACTACAATAGTGTCACAGTCATCCAGAGTTGCTAAAACCTCCCTGAGCAATACGCGGAGGTGTTCAAGCTTAAATTTAAATGTAGACATATCAGAATCAGATTGAAGTATCTTCCCTGAATCAGAAAAATCACCCACAGATTGAAGCTCTCCTGCTTCAGTATAATGTGAGGTTGTATCAGACATAGCTACTAAAGCGTCAGAGAGCTCTGTATTTATTCTAGTCCCAGAGCTGTCTCGCTTTCCTTGCAATCCTGGCAGTTTAGATAATACCTCTGTAAGGGTATGATTCATAACTGCCGCCATGTCTTGCAAGGTATACGCAATGGGCGCACTAGATGTACTAGGCGTCCCCTGAGCAGGATTTATAGGATCTGACACGTGGGGAGAGTTAGACGGCATAACTTCCTCCTTGTCAATTTCTTCTGGTGATACATTTTTTAAAGCCAGAATATGGTCTTTGTAATCTATAGTAAAATCAGTGCATTTGGTACACATTCTAAGAGGGGGTTCCACAATGGCTTCTAAACATAATGAACAATGAGTTTCCTCTATGTCAGACATGTTTAAACAGACTAGTAATGAGACCAGCAGGCTTGGAAAACACTTTAATAACTGTGAACAAGCAAAAAATAAAAACGGTACTGTGCCTTTAAGAGAAAAAAAACAAACACAGAAACTGCAAAACAGTGAAAAAAGCAGTAAATCTTACAAATTTTTTACAGTGTGTATAATAGGCTGAAAGAGCATTGCAACCACTTGCAAATGGATAATTAACTCCTTAGTTTCAAAACCAGATCAAAAAAACGATATAAATGTTTTTAAACAGTCACAACAAACTGCCACAGCTCTACTGTGGCCCTACCTGCCCATACAACGACTTTGGAAGGCACAAAAACCCTTAGAGAGGTCCTAAATGTTCAGGGGACTCCTTGAGGGAAGCTGGATGTCTCAATCTGCGAAAACTAATGCACAATTTAGGCGCGAAAATAGGCCTCTCCCAACCTGTACTCACAGTGAGAGGGCCTTAAAAAACTATCCCTAGGCAAAATCTAGACAGCCATGTGGAAAAAATTGGGCCAATATGTAATAAACGTTTATACACTTCAAGCAAACGTTATATCTATACAGTAATATGAGTAAATAATAAAAATATTACCCTTTACAGCAAGCATGATACCAGTCGTTATTAAATCACTGTAATCAGGCTTACCTTAAATAAATCCGGTATTGTCAGCATTTTCTAGCATATTCATTTCTCTAGAAAAATTTAAAACTGCACATACCTCAGAGCAGGAGACCCTGCACGCTATTCCCCCAGCTGAAGTTACCCATCTCTTCAGTTATGTGTGAGAACAGCATTGGATCTTAGTTACAACCTGCTAAGATCATCAAATACCACAGGCAGACTCTCCTTCAACTTTCTGCCTGAGGCTAAAATAGTACAACTCCGGTACCATTTGAAAATAACAAACTTTTGATTGAAGATAAACTACATTAATGCACCACATCTCTCTAGCTACTTCCCTTGTTGAGAGCTGCAAGAGAATGACTGGGAGGTGGCAGTTAGGGGAGGAGATATATAGACAGCTCTGCTGTGGGTGATCCTCTTGCAGCTTCCTGTTGGGAAGGAGAATATCCCACAAGTAATGGATGAATCCGTGGACTGGATACACCTTACAAGAGAAAACTTTCATTTTTCAAATAGGGCATTTAATTTTAAACAACTTTCCAATTTACTTTTATCAACAATTTTGCCTTGTCTCTTGGTATTCTAGTTGAAAGCAAACCTAGGAAGGCACATATGATAATTTCTAAGCCCTTGAAGGCCGCCTCTATTTTATTTACTTTTCAAAGCAGGGGAGAGCAAGCTCATGTAGGCCATATAAATAGCATTGTGATCACGCTCGTGGCTAGTGGCAGACACTGCACTAATTGGCTAAAATGCAAGTCAATAGATAATAACTAAAAGTCATGTGATTAGGGGCGGTCAAAAGATGCTTAGATACAAGTTAGTCACAGAAGTAAAAAGTGTATTAATATAACAGTGTTAGTTTTGCAAAACTGGGGAATAGGTAATAAAGGGATTATCTATCTTTTTAAAACAACAAAAATTCTGGTGTTGACTGTCCCTTTAAATCACACTACAAGGGGGTGTGGGAAAGATAGGCACTAAAAACAGAATTTATGCTTACCTGATAAATTTCTTTCTCTTACGGTGTATCCAGTCCACGGATTCATCCTTACTTGTAGGATATTCTCAATCCCTACAGGAAGTGGCAAAGAGAGCACACAGCAGAGCTGTCCATATAGCTCCCCTCAGGCTCCGCCCCCCCAGTCATTCGACCGACGGTTAGGAGAAAAAGGAGAACCATAGTGTGCAGTGGTGACTGTAGTTTTACAAAAAATAAATTTGAACCTGACTTAATTGCCAGGGCGGGCCGTGGACTGGATACACCGTAAGAGAAAGAAATTTATCAGGTAAGCATAAATTCTGTTTTCTCTTACATTGGTGTATCCAGTCCACGGATTCATCCTTACTTGTGGGAACCAATACCAAAGCTTTAGGACACGGATGAAGGGAGGGAACAAGTCAGG
Source organism: Bombina bombina (assembly GCF_027579735.1). Lineage (NCBI taxonomy): Eukaryota > Metazoa > Chordata > Amphibia > Anura > Bombinatoridae > Bombina > Bombina bombina. The sequence goes on from NC_069503.1 coordinate 36,901,761, forward strand.
TAACCTAAACGGAAGGCACCACTACTTGCAAAACCTTTCTCCCAAAAAAATAGCCTCCAAAGAAGCAAAAGTATCAAATTTGTAAAATTTGGCAAAAGTATGCAGTGAAGACCAAGTTGCTGCTTTACAAATCTGTTCAACAGAAGCCTCATTCTTGAAAGCCCATGTGGAAGCCACAGCTCTAGTGGAAAGAGCTGTAATTCGTTCAGGAGGCTGCTGTCCAGCAGTCTCATAAGTCAATCGGATAATGCTTTTCTGCCAAAAGGAAAGAGAGGAAGCGATAGCTTTTTGAACTCTCCTCTTACCAAAATAGACAACAAACAAGGATGACGTGTGTCTGAAATCTTTAGTTGCTTTTAAATAGAATTTTAAAGCATGAACCACATCAAGATTGTGTAACAGCCGTTCCTTCTTAGAAACTGAATTAGGACACAGAGAAGGAACAATGATTTCCTGGTTAATATTCTTATTAGAAACCACATTCAGAAAGGAAACCAGGTTTTGTACGCAAAACAACCTTATCTGCATGAAACACCAGATAGGGTGAATTACACTGCAAAGCAGACAATTCTGTAACTGTTCGAGCAGAAGAAATAGTTACCAAAAACAAAACTTTCCAAGATAATCACTTAATATCTATGGAATGTAAAGGTTCAAACGGAACCCCTTGAAGGACAGAAATAACTAAATTTAGACTCCATAGAGGAGCCACAGGTTTATAGACAGGCTTGATTCTGACTAAAGCCTATGCAAACGCTTGAACGTCTGGTACTTCCGCCAGACGCCTGTGAAACAGAATAAATAGAGCAGATATCTGTCCCTTTAAGGAACTAGCTGACAATCCTTTCTCCAATCCTTCTTGGAGAAATGACAAAATCCTAGGAATCCTAATCTTACTCCACGAGTAACCCTTGGATTCACACCAACAAAGATATTTCCGCCATATCTTATAGTAAATGTTCCTGGTGACAGGTTTTCTAGCCTGGATCAAAGTATCTATAACTGATCCAGAGAACCCACGCTCAATCTCCAAGCAGTCAGCTGCAGAGAACTAGATTTGGATGCTTGAATGGACCTTGAATTAGAAGATCCTGCCTCGATGGCAGTGTCCATGGTGGAACAGATGACATGTCCACTAGGTCTGCATACCAAGTCCTGCGTGGCCACGCAGGCGCTATCAAAATTACCGAAGCCTTCTCCTGTTTGATTCTGGCTACCAGACGAGGGAGAAGGGGAAACGGTGAAAAAACATAAGCCAGATTGAAGGACCAAGGCGCTACTAGAGCATCGATCAATGCCGCCTTGGGGTGCCTGGACCTGGATCCGTAAAGAGAAAGTTTGGAGTTCTGACGGGACGCCATCAGCTGAGCAAAAACCTCCGGAAGGAGTTCCCACTCCCCCGAGTGAAAGGTCTGACGACTCAGAAAATCCGCCTCCAAGTTGTCTATTTCTGGGATGTGAATTGCAGATAGGTGGCAGGAGTGATCCTCCGCCCATTTGATGATCTTGGATACTTCCTTCATCGCTAGGGAACTCTTTGTTCCTCCCTGATGATTGATGTACGCTATAGTCGTGATGTTGTCCGACTGAAACCTGATGAACCTGGCCTCCGCTAGTTGAGGCTATGCCTGGAGCGTGTTGAATATCGCTCTCAGTTCCAAAATGTTTATCGGGAGGAGCGACTCTTCCCAAGACCACAGGCCCTGAGCTTTCAGGGAGTCCCAGACCGCACCCCAGTCTAACAGACTGGAATCGGTCTTGACAATGATACACTCTGGTCTGCGGAATCACATTCCCTGAGACAGGTGATCCTGAGACAACCACCAGAGAAGATAATCTCTGGTTTTCTCGTCCATTTGTATCTAAGGAGACAATCTGCATAATCCCCATTCCACAGTTTGAGCATGCACAGCTGCAGTGGTCTGAGATGAATTCTGGCAAAGGGAACAACGTCCATTGCCGCAACCATTAACCCGATTACCTCCATGCACTGAGCCACAGAAGGCCGAGGAACAGAATGAAGAACTCGGCAAGTAGTTAAAAGTTTTAACTTCCTGACCTCCGTCAGAAATATTTTCATCTCTACCGAGTCTATTAGCGTTCCCAGGAAGGGAACCCTTGTGAGTGGGGACAGAGAACTTTTTTCGACGTTCACCTTCCACCCGTGAGACCTTAGAAAGGCCAGAACTATTTCTGTATGAGCCTTGGCTCATTGAAAAGACGACGCCAGAATTAATATGTCGTCCAGATAAGGTGCTACTGCAATGCCCCGCGGTCTTAGTACCGCTAGAAGGGATCCTAGCACCTTTGTGAAAATTCTTGTCCAGAAAGGCGAACCTTAGGAACTGATGGTGATCTTTGTGGATAGGAATATGTAGGTACGCATCCTTTAAATCCACGGTAGTCATATATTGATCTTCCTGGATCAATGGTAAGATTGTCCGAATGGTTTCCATTTTGAATGATGGAACTCTGAGGAATTTGTTTAGAATTTTTAAATCCAGGATTGGCCTGAAAGTTCCTTCCTTTTTGGGAACTACAAACAGGTTTGAGAAAAAAACCCAGTCCTTGCTCTGCAGTTGGAACTGGGTGTATCACTCCCATCTTTAGAAGATCTTCTACACAGCGTAAGAACGCCTGTTTCTTTGTCTGGTCTGAAGACAAATGAGAAATGTGGAACCTTTGTGGAACCCTTGGGGGAGAGTCCTCAAATTCTAGAAGATACCCTTGAGCAACAATTTCTAATGCCCAGGGATCTGGAACATCTCTTGCCCAAGCGTGAGCAAGAGAGAAAGTCTGCCCCCTACTAGATCTGGTCCCGGAGCGGGGGCTACCCTTTCATGCCGTCTTGGTAGCAGCAGCAGGCTTCTTGGCCTGTTTACCCTTGTTCCAGCCCTGCAAAGGCTTTTATGTTGCTTTGGGCTGGGAAACGTTACCCTCTTGCTTTGCGGTTGCAGAGGTTGAAGCAGGTCCACTCCTGAAGTTGCGAAAGGAGCGCAAATTAGCCTTAAAAGGTCTATCTTGTGGAAGGGCATGGCCCTTTTCTGATATTAAGTAATTTTGTTTTGGACGACACGTCAGCCGACCATGATTTGAGCCAGAGCGCTCTTCGCGCAACAATGGCAAAACCAGAATTTTTCGCCGCTAATTTAGTTAATTGTAAAGCGGCATCTGTAATGAAAGAATTAACCAGCTTTAGAGCATGAATTCTATCCATGACTTCGTCATATGAAGTCTCCCTCTGGAGCGACTCCTCCAGCGCCTCAACCAAAAAGCCGCTGCAGTAGTTACAGGAATAATGCAGGCAATTGGTTGAAGAAGGATACCTTGTTGAACAAATATTTTCTTTAGTAACCCTTCTAATTTGTTATCCATAGGATCTTTGAAAACACAACTGTCTTCTATTGGTATAGTTGTGCGCTTAGCTAGTGTTGAAACTGCTCCCTCTACCTTAGGGACCGCCTGCCATGCGTCCCGCCTGGGGTCAGTTATGGGGAACATTTTCTTAAAGATAGGGGGAGGGGGGACAAAAGGTACGCCTGGTCTCTCCCACTCCCTAGTCACAATATCCGCCACCCTCTTAGGGATCGGAAACGCATCAGTGTATACAGGGACTTCTAAAAGCTTGTCCATTTTACACAATTTTTCTGGGACCACCATAGGGTCACAATCAACCAGCGTAGCTAAAACCTCCTTAAGCAGTACGCGGAGGTGTTCCAGCTTAAATTTAAACGCTAAGAAATCTGATTCTGCCCGCTGAGAAATGTTACCTGCGTCACAAATTTCTCCCTCAGACAGTACATCCCTCACCGCCACGTCAGAGGGTTGTGAGGGTACAACAGATAAATTATCCAAAACTTCTGATTGCTCATCCTCTGTTCTTAAAACTGAGCTATCACGCTTTTTAGGAAAAACAGGCAGTTTGGATAGAAATGCTGCAAGGGAATTATCCATGACTGTTGCTAATTGTTGCAATGTAATAGGGGCCAATGCGCTAGAGATACTAGGCATCGCTTGCGTGGGCGAAACTGGTGTCGACACATGGGGAGAGGAAGGAGGGCTATCCTCATTACCTTCCGTTAAAGAATCATCTTGGGCCACATTTTTAAGTGTCACTGCATGGTCTTTAAAATGTTTGGATATGTTAACACACTTTAAACACAAATGTAAAAGGGGGGACCGCCATGGCTTTTAAACACATAAAACAAAGTTTATCTGTAGGCTCAGACATGTTAATCAGACGTAGACAGAACTCAAATACAGTAAAATACAATTTTTGAAAAAACAGTACTGTGCCTTTAAATAATAAAAAGCGCATACTTTTTTACTAAACCTCCAAAAATCATCCAATCTTTATGAAATTTTCACCATATGATCCTAATGCTTTGAAATGATTGCACAGTAAATTTCAAGTCAATTAACCCCCTACTGCCCAAACCGGAGCAAATTAACCATTCCACAGCCTTTGCTGTGTCCTACCTTCCTTGGGGATTAGTTTTGATCGAAAATAAACCTCTCTGAAGTCCTCAAGTAATCTTTGGACCCTTCACATGTATCTGCATGAAGCTGTTTGTAAAATCAACTGCGCAACTGAGGCGTGAAATTCAGGCCCCCTCCATCTTCCCTCAGGAGTTTGTGGGTCCTTCCCAAGCCAAAATAGGTGTCTAAATATATGCCATGTGGAATAAAACCCCAAAAAGTGTTTTAAATGCAATATAAAACTTGTATAATGTCAGATTATCTTAAAAAATAATCGATTGCCCCTTAACAGTGTCCACCAGTGTTTTGAGCACTTACAAAGAAGCCTTCCTTCTATACTAAGTCTCAGAATATGGCTTACCTTTCCCACATGGGGATTCTGTCAGTCTTCCAGCATTACTAAGTCTTGACTAGAAAAAAATGACTGAAACATACCTTAAAGCAGTTAAGCCTGCAAACTGTTCCACCCAACTGAAGTTTTCCTGTACTCAACAGTCCTGCGTGGGAACAGCAATGGATTTTAGTTACAAGGTGCTAAAATCATTTTCCTCTCAGCAGAATCTTTATAATTTTCTGCCTCAGAGTAAATAGTACAAACCGGCACTATTTTAAAATAACAAACTTTTTATTGAAGAAATAAAAAACTACAAACTAACACCAAATTCCCTTTACACTCCCGTGGAGATGCTACTTGTTAGAGCGGCAAAGAGAATGACTGGGGGGGCGGAGTCTGAGGGGAGCTATATGGACAGCTCTGCTGTGTGCTCTCTTTGCCACTTCCTGTAGGGATTGAGAATATCCCACAAGTAAGGATGAATCCATGGACTGGATACACCAATGTAAGAGAAATGTTAATTTCAATTGTTTTCCTGGATAAAGTTAGGAAAATAAAGAATTTGTGTTTACATAGAGTGATAATATAATGAGATGTTATTTTGGCAAATTCAGTCCATTTAAAAGGACCATAAAATATAGAATTACAAAACCAAAGGTGCATAATAAAAATACAATCAAACTTACTATGAATTTTAAAAGAGCAATAGATTGTTTTCTGACAAATGTAGTTCTGCACCTGTACCATGTGACAGCTGTTACGGTTACCCTTAGTCTCGCTGAGAGATGGACCGCTTAGTAGCCTGGATCCCTATTGCTAAAGAGGGGAGAAGCTGCTTTCCATAGTATTCTATATGAGTCTCGCAAATATAGAATAATCTCCCTTAGCTGCAGTACAGCTAGGATACCCTTCTGCCCACAAAAACGAGTCAACGCTGCGATTGAGGGTCAAACAAGAACTCAGGACTGGGATGCCCAGCCTGCTTTTTATTAAGGTTACATGCACACAGGGCACTCCCAGGGGGAGAGGGGGGGGGGAAAGCACAAAATCCCCCATCACACATTTAGATAGAGAGCACTGTCCTTTGACAGGCCACAATAGGATTACAGTACTTAAGATAACAAGTTTACAAGTTCATCTTATCAATTAGCAGTCTGGCTCCAGAGGTGATTAGACAATGGGATTTGTTATCACTAAACTTAGAGCTGAGGCCAGCAAACGTGTATTTAGGCAATAGTTTCTAAAAGCTGAAAAAAAAAGAGTTAACTCTTTATGAAATGATACTTGTTACGGTTTTCTTGGAGCCCTTCTTAGGCGCTGGCTTGCTGGTTCAGGCATTGCTGCTGGGAAATAAGCTCTTCACAACAAAATAACTAATGCTTCTGTAACAGTGCTCCCTTTCTGTGGAACACTCTGGCAGACACGGTCTGACCCCTTTTCGGGGCAGACTAAGGCTGTCCAGACCGCTGGTTATGCGGGGCTGAGGTCGGTTTGTCTGGACAACCCGTCGGCGTTGCCATTCTGTTTCCCAGGTCTGTAAGTAATGGTGAAATTGAAGGGTTGCAACGATAAACTCCAACGTAATAGCCTGCCGTTATCTCCAGAGACCCGGTTCAGCCACACCAACGGGTTATGGTCGGTGACCAGAGTGAACTCCTGACCATATAAATAGGGAGTCAATTTCTTTAATGCCCACACCAAAGCCAAACACTCCTTTTCGACTGCTGCATAGCTGACTTCGCGGGGCAGGAGCTTCCGGCTGATGTAGGCAACTGGATGCTCCCCTCCATCTTCGCCTACTTGGCTGAGGACGGCTCCCAGCCAGAACATAGAAGCATCTGTATGGACGATAAAACGTTTGTTAAGGGCTGGGGCCGCCAAGACAGGAGCGTTAATTAGAGCATTTTTGAGAGCCTGGAAAGCCGTTTCACAGTGGGGAGACCTGTCGAGGTAAGTTCTTCTTGGTCAAGTCAGTCAGGGGTTTGGCAAGTGTGCTGTAGTCTGGTACGAACCGTCTATAGTACCCTGCCGTGCCCAGGAAGGCTAGGACCTGAGTCTTAGTGATGGGGGTGGGCCAATTGGCGACAGCTTCTATTTTGGGCGGCTCTGGTCGCTGCTTTCCACACCCCACCCGGTGACCCAGGTACTGTACCTCGGCCATCCCAAAGTGGCATTTTTCTGGCTTCAGAGTCAGGCCAGCAGCCCGGATCTGATCCAGAACCATTCCCACATGAGCTAAGTGGTCCTCCCAGGACTCACTGTGGATCGCTATGTCGTCCAGGTAGGCGCAAGCAAAACTCTGGAAGCCATCCAGGAGCCTATCCACCAAGCGCTGGAATGTAGCTGGGGCATTCTTCATCCCAAACGGCATTACCCTAAACTGATATAAGCCGAATGGGGTGACGAATGCCGACTTGGGGATAGCCTCCGGGCCAGGGGAATCTGCCAGTAACCTTTGCAGAGGTCAATAGTGGTCAGGTAATTTCCCCTGGCTATACGATCGAGTAGCTCGTCTACCCTGGGCATAGGGTAAGCGTCCGTCACGGTAATTTCATTGAGCCTCCGATAGTCTACGCAGAACCGGGTGGTCCCATCTTTCTTGGGCACCAAGACAACTGGGGAGGCCCAGGGACTATCGGAGGGCTCAATTACCCTGAGCTGGAGCATCTCATCGATCTCCTTCTTCATTCCTGTCCTAACTGCTTCGGGGATTCGGTACGGAGCCTGGCGCAAGGGAGCTTGTCCCGGAGTATCTACCTGGTGGGTGGTTAAAGTAGTGTACCCTGGCTTCGGGGAGAAGGTGAGGTGTTTGGACTGGAGGAGTTGGTTGAGCTGCTCCCTTTCAGTGGGGCTAAGTCGGTCCCCTATCTGAACCTGCGCCACTATACCTGTGGGGAGGCTCTTTTCTAATAGGTCTGGAATGGGTAAACTGTCAGGTCTTCCTGAGGGGAACAACATACGGCCGTCACGTTCTCTGGTCGCTCAAAATATTCCTTGAGCATGTTTACATGGAATGTCTTTCTAAGATTGTTGTCGTGGCAGCTAGCTATCACATAAGTGGTGTCTCCCCTTTTCTCTACGATCTGGTAGGGACCCTGCCAGGACGCCTGCAATTTGTCTGTCTTCACCGGCTTAAGTACTAACACCTTTTGTCCTATGGTGAAGATTCTCTTTCGGGCCCCCCGATCGTACCATACTTTCTGTCTTCTCTGGGCCAACTGGAGATTAGCCCGCACGGATTTGGCTAATTGCTCCATTCGGTCCCTGAGTTCCAGCACGTATGGCACAATGGGGACACCGTCAGCCTCCATCTCTCCCTCCCAGTGCTCCCGGATCAGGTTTAGGGGTCCCCGTACCTTTCTTCCGTAGAGCAACTCGAAGGGAGAGAACCCTGTCGTTTCCTGGGGCACCTCCCGATAAGAAAATAGGAGGTGCGGCAGGAAGCGTTCCCAGTCTCGGTATTCCTGAGTGAACGTCTTGAGCATTTGCTTGAGGGTCCCATTGAACCTCTCACACAGCCCGTTCGTCTGGGGGTGGTATGGGGAGCTCAGGAGGGACTTAATTTTGCAAACCTGCCAGAGTTGTTGGGTCAATTCAGCCGTAAATTGGGTGCCTCGGTCGGATAGGATTTCTTTTGGAAATCCTACCCGGGAGAACACCTGTACTACTGCATTCGCTACCGTATCCGCTTGTATGTTGGATAGGGCGACAGCCTCTGGGTACCTGGTAGCGTAGTCCACTACGGTAAGAATGTATCGCTTACCGGAGGGTCTAGGGGTAGCCAGTGGTCCCACTAGGTCAATAGCAACCCGGCTGAAGGGTTCCTCTACAATGGGCATATTTACTAGCTGGGCTTTAGGGTGATCGCCTCGCCTTCCTACTCGTTGACACACATCGCAGGTGTTACAGTAAGTTCTAACGTCAGCGTGCACCCCTGGCCAAAAGAACGTGTGAGTAATGCGGTGTAGGGTACGGGTAACGGCTAGGTGGCCTGCTAAGGGGATGTCGTGGCCTATCTTGAGGATTTCTTGACGGTATTTGTGGGGCACTACCAGCTGTCGCCTACGCTGTCCCCTTTTCTCTGTCCAGCGATATAGTTTCCCTTTTTCCCATAAGAATGTTTCGTTATCTGCCCCGCCCCCTCCGGTCTCTGCTCGTTCCCGGTACTTTTGTAAGGTCGGGTCAGTCTTAGACTCTGCCTCGAAAGCATCTGGGGTGTCCCAGGGTATGGGGCCTAACCTGTCAGGCAAGGTCGGGGTAGGTCTTACCTGTGTCTCCCGCACTGGTGAGAGCTCTCGCTCCGTCCGGGCTTGGGCCCGTGTAGTCACTGGGTCCGCCTCGTTGTTGCATACTGGAGCATAGGCAGAAGTCATGGGGCCCAAATCGTTGCCCAGTAGTACTTCGGCAGGTAAATTATCCATTAGGCCCACGTTCACAGCCCCCTTTCCCGCTCCCCAATCAAGATGCACTTTAGCTGTTGGAATTTTGTACACATCCCCCCCCGCCACTCTAACGGCCACAGTCTGTCCGGATCGCTTGTGCTCTGGCACCAAATGACTCTGTACCAGCGTGATAGTAGCCCCTGTGTCTCGCAATCCCTTGGTAGATCGCCCCTCGAGCCATACCCTCTGCTGATGGTGCTGGCGGTTATCTGAGGCAGCATATACAGGGTCTGCCTCGTGAAGCGGCCCCACATATCCCTCCATAGGGGCCTCTTGGTTAACACAGAGGGCCCGGGCCGGACGATAGGACCCAGAGGGGTAATTGTAATTCCTGGGTGTCTGGTGCGTATTAGGGGGGCAGCTAGCCATGAAATGCCCTGGTTGCTTGCATCGGTGGCAAGTCGGTCTGGGACGCTCAGAGTTGTTATTGGGTGGTCCTGAGTGTCGGACGGGCCCTGTGGGCACCGGGGCTCGGAATTCAGCACGAGGGGGTGCACGGTAAACCTCTCTGGGTTCGACCCGTGCTGGAGCTCGGTAGTTCATGGGTTCGTGAAGACGGGAGTCATAATGTTCATCGGCCAATTTGGCTGCTTCTTCTAAGGTAGAAGGCCGCCTGTCTCGCAGCCATTCCTTCCCTTGCTGTTCCATGCCATTATAAAAATGTTCTAAGAGAAACAATTGTAAAATTTCCTCCCCAGTCACCGTTTTACTTCCGCTCAGCCAGTGATTTGCCGCTCTCCGCATTCGGTGCGCCCATTCCATATGGGTATCGTTAGGCTTCTTTTCCGTGCCCCGAAACTGTCGGCGATACGTGTCCGGAGTTACAGCGTACCGTCGCAACAGTGTCTCCTTAACTAGCTCATACTGTGTCACTTCCTCAGCACCCAGAGTACGAAAGGCTTCCAGGGCTCGCCCGGATAGTTTCCCAGACAATATCGTGGGCCACTCTCTGTTGGGAATCTGGTGCAGGGCACATTGCCTTTCGAAGTCCGCCAAATATTCATCAATCCCTGTCTCGCTCTCTAGGAAGGGTCGAAATGCCGCATAGGGTATCTTGGGCCTCCCAGCATTTTCGACAGGGATGATTACCTGCGGGGCTTCAGCATTGCGGTGTGCGTTCGCTAGGTTGAGTTCGTGGGCTCGAGTCTCTCGTATATCCTCGTCCGCCTCCGCCATCAACTGCTGTACCAATTCCATGGAGGGATTCGGCCCGTATAATGAGAGCCTTTCCCGAACAATCCTGGTTTTTTCGTCACTAATCGTGGTCGGTGTTTCTGCCATTGTGAAGCTCTGATCCAGTTCGGTCAATTCTGCGATCAGCTCTCTCCTCGGCCGGTTGCTGGCGTACCCCCCTCTGCTTTCAAGTAAATCCTTTAGGGTTGTACGCTTCAATTTTTCGTAAGCGCTCTCCATCCGTTCTGTACCTCTCCTAGGAAATCCAGGAAAATCCCGCCGCTGCCGCCAAATGTTACGGTTACCCTTAGTCTCGCTGAGAGATGGACCGCTTAGTAGCCTGGATCCCTATTGCTAAAGAGGGGAGAAGCTGCTTTCCATAGTATTCTATATGAGTCTCGCAAATATAGAATAATCTCCCTTAGCTGCAGTACAGCTAGGATACCCTTCTGCCCACAAAAACGAGTCAACGCTGCGATTGAGGGTCAAACAAGAACTCAGGACTGGGATGCCCAGCCTGCTTTTTATTAAGGTTACATGCACACAGGGCACTCCCAGGGGGAGAAGCACAAAATCCCCCATCACACATTTAGATAGAGAGCACTGTCCTTTGACAGGCCACAATAGGATTACAGTACTTAAGATAACAAGTTTACAAGTTCATCTTATCAATTAGCAGTCTGGCTCCAGAGGTGATTAGACAATGGGATTTGTTATCACTAAACTTAGAGCTGAGGCCAGCAAACGTGTATTTAGGCAATAGTTTCTAAAAGCTGAAAAAAAAAGAGTTAACTCTTTATGAAATGATACTTGTTACGGTTTTCTTGGAGCCCTTCTTAGGCGCTGGCTTGCTGGTTCAGGCATTGCTGCTGGGAAATAAGCTCTTCACAACAAAATAACTAATGCTTCTGTAACAACAGCTATCAGCCAATAACAGACTCCTGTACCATGTGACAGCTATCAGCCAATAACAGACTCATATGTTTATATAATGTGATCTCCTGCATATGCTAAGTAGGGGCCGGAGCCTCAGGTCATTTAAAAGGCTGGGTACAATTTAATAATGAAAATAAATTACAGACAGCAAACAGTTATTTTACATAAAAATAAAGCTAAAGGTGAAATTTCCCATACACTTTATACTATTTTATACACCGGTAAAACAAGTCATTAGAAACACATTAAAGGGACAGCAAAGTCACAATTACATTTTTATGATTCAAATTTAAACAACTTTCTAATTTCCTTCTATTATCAAATCAGCTTTATTCCCTTGGGGACCTTTGTGACAAAGCATATAATGCACTATGGTGCGCTAGCTGCTGATTAGTAGCACATACAAACCTCTTCTCATTGGCTCACCTTATGTTCTCAGCTAGCTCCCAGTACAAAAAATCATAACCACCATAAAAAGGGTGGTCCTCATGGACTCTTGCCAATATGAAAGAAATTAATTTTTCAGGTAAGTTCTTACAAAAATTATGTTTTCTTTTATGTAATTGTCAAGAGTTCATGATCTAGTGACTTATGGGATAGAAATACCCAAGATGTGGAAGACCAAAGAAGAGTCACTAGAAAAGGAAGGGATAAAATAAAAACAGCTATTTCCGCTGAAAAAAATAAATCCACAAAAATATAAGTCTTTCTTATAAATTACAAGAAAAAAACTTAAATCGTAAGTAGAAGAATCAAACTGAGACAGCTGCCTGAAGAACTTTTCTACAAAAGACTGCTTTAGAAGAAGCAAATACATCAAAATGGTAAAATTTAGTAAATGTATGCAAAGAAGACCAAGTTGCTGCTTTGCAAATCTGATCAACCGAAGCTTCATTCTTAAAAGCCCAAGAAGTGGCAGCTGATCTAGTAGAATGAGCCGTAATCCTCTGAGGCGGAGACTGTCCCGCCTCCAAATAAGCCTTGTGAATCAAAAGCTTTAACCAAGATCCCAAAGAAATGGCAGAGGCTTTCTGACCTTTCCTAGGACCAGAAAAAACAACAAATAGACTTGAAGTCTTCCTGAAATCTTTAGTAGCTTCGACATATGTCAAAGCTCTTTCAACATCAAAAGAATGTAATGATCTTTCAAGAGTATTCTTAGGATTAGGACACAAGGAAGGAACAACCATTTGCCTACTAATGTTGTTAGAATTCTCAACCTTAGGAAGGAATTTAAACGAAGTCCACAAAACAGCTTTCTCCTGATGGAAAATCGGAAAAGGAGACTCACAAGAGAGAGCAGACAATTCAGATACTCTTCTAGCTGAAAAGATAGCCAAAAGAAACAAAACTTTCCAAGAAAGTAGTTTAATATCCAAAGAATGCATAGGCTCAAAAGGAGGAGCCTGCAAAGCCGTCAAAACCAAATTAAGACTCCAAGGAGGAGAGATTGATTTAACAACAGGTTTGATAGAAACTAAACCCTGAACAAAACAGTGAATATCAGGAAATTTAGCAACCTTTCTATGAAATAAAACAGAAAGAGCAGAGCTTTGTCCCTTCAAAGTACTTGCAGACAAACCTTTGTCCAAACCATACTGAAGGAGCTGTAAAATTCTAGGAATTCTAAAAGAATGCCAAGAGAATTTATGAGAAAAACCATCATGAAATATATACGTTTTCCAAACCCGATAATATATCTTCCTTGAAACAGACTTACGAGCCTGTAGCATAGTATTAATCACTGAGTCAGAGATACCTCTATGACTAAGCATTCAATTACCATACCTTCAAATTTAGCGATTTTAGATCCTGATGGAAAAATGGCCCTTGAGACAGAAGGTCTGGCCTTAAAGGATGTGGCCATGGTTGGCAACTGGACATCCGGACAAGATCTGCATACCAAAACCTGTGAGGCCATGCTGGTGCTATCAGAAACACATGCAATTGTTCCATTATGATCTTGGAGATCACCTTTGGAAGAAGAACTAGAGGCGGAAAAATGTAAGCAGGTTGGTAAAACCAAGGAACTGGTAACGCATCCACCATCTCCGCCTGAGGATCCCTGGACAAGAAGCTGGGAAGCTTCTTGTATAGATGGGAAGCCATTAGATCTGTTTCGGGAAGACCCCACATCTGTATAATTAGATAAAATACATCTGGATGGAGAGACCACTCCCCTGGATGTAAAGGCTGACGACTGAGATAATCCGCTTCCCAATTGTCTACACCTGGGATATGTATTGCAGAAATTATACAGGAGCTGGATTCCACTCAAGAAAGTATCTGAGATACTTATTTCATTGCTAAAGGTCTGAGAGTCCCCCCTGATGATTGACATATGCCACAGTTGTGATATTGTCTGTCTGAAAACAAATTAATGTTTCTCTCTTTAATAGAGGCCAAGCATGAAGAGCCCTGAAAATGGCACAGAGTTCGAAAATATTGATTGATAACCTTGCCTTTTGAGGATTACAAACTCCTTGTGCTGTCAGAGACCCCCAGACAGCTCCCCAACCTGTGAGATTTGCATCTGTTTAAATCACAGTCCAGGAAGGACGAACAAAAGGGGCCCCTTGAAGAATCTGATGATGGTCCAACCACCAGGACAGAGAGAGAGTTGAATGTTGGGATTTAAGTATATCAACTGTGATATTCGAGTATAATCCCTGCACCATTGATTCAGCATGCAAAGCTGCAGAGGTCTCATATGAAAATGAGCAAAGAGGATTACATCCGATGCTGCAGTCATGAGACCTAAAACTGCCATGCACATATCCACTGAAGGGAATGATCTAGACTGAAGGATTCGACAGGCAGAAACCAATTTCATTTGTCTCTTGTCTGTTAAAGACATAGTCATGGACACTAAATCTATCTGGAAATCTAAAAAGGTGACCCTTGTCTGAGGAATCAAGAAACTCTTTGGTAAATTGATCCTCCAACCATGTTTTTGAAGAAACAACACAGGTTGATTCGTGTGAGACTCTGCTAAATGAAAAGATTGAGCCAGTACCAAGATATTGTCCAAATAAGGAAACACTGCAATACCCTGCTCTCTGATTACAGATAGAAGGTCACAAGAACCTTCGAAAAGATTCTTGGAGCTGTTGCTAGGCCAAACGGAAGAGCAACAAATTGGTAATGCTTGTTTAGAAAAGAGAATCTCAGAAACCGATAGTGGTCTGGATGAATCAGAATGTGAAGATACGCATCCTGTAAGTTTATTGAGGATATGTAATGACCTTGCTGTACAAAAGGCAGAATAGTCCTTATAGACACCATCTTGAAAGTTAGGACCCTTACAAATTGATTCAAAAACTTCAGATCCAGAACTGGTCTGAAAGAATTTTCCTTCTTTTGGACAATGAATAGATTTGAATAAAAACCCAGACCCTGTTCCAGAAGTGGAACTGGTACAATTACTCTAGATCTGAAAAATTCTTCAGAAAGTCCTGAGCTTTCACAGGATTTGTTGGAACGTGAGTGAGAAAAATTTTTCTCACAGGAGGTCTTATTCTGAAACCTATTCGATAGCCCTGGGAGACAATATTCTGAATCCAATGATTCTGAATGGAACCTGCCCAAACGTCTTGAAATAATTTCAATCTGCCCACCCACCATCAGAACTGAATTGAGGGCCACACCTTCATGCAGACTTGGGGGCTGGTTTTGGTTTCTTATAAGGCTTGGATTTATTTCAACTCAAAGATGGTTTCCAATTGGAGCCAGAGTCCTTAGGGGAAGAAGTGGTTTTCAGTTCCCTATTCTGACGAAAGGAACGAAACCGATCAGAAGCTTTAGATTTACCCTTAGAATTTTTATCTTGGTGCACAAAAACTCCATTCCCTCCTAGTAATAGTGGCAATAATAGAATCAAACTGGGAACCAAACAAATTATTACCCTGAAATGATAGAGATAGTAACCTAGATTTAGATACCATGTCAGCATTCCATGAATTGAGCCATAAAGCTCTTCTAGCAAAAAACATAAATTATGCTTACCTGATAATTTTCTTTTCTTCTGATGGAAAGAGTCCACTGCTGCATTCATTACTTTTGGAAATATGAACCTGGCCACCTGGAGGAGGCAAATACACCCCAGCCAAAGGCTTAAATACTCCTCCCACTCCCCTCATCCCCCAGTCATTCTGCCGAGGAACAAGGAACAGTAAAAGAAATATCAGGGTGAAAGGTGCCAGAAGAATAAACAAGGATGCCCCACATAAAAATTACGGGTGGGGAGCTGTGGACTCTTTCCATCAGAAGAAAATTATCAGGTAACCATAATTTATGGGGTTTTTTCTTAAATGGAAAGAGTCCACAGCTGCATTCATTACTTTTGGGAAAACAATACCCAAGCTATAGAGGACACTGAATGCCAAGACGGGAGGGCACATTAGGCGGCCCATACTGAGGGCACCAAGCCTGAAACCACTACCCACAAAAAAAAACCCAGCTTCGTCTGAAGCAAAGAACTTTGAAAGGAAAGGCCCTGATGACACAGACCCGCAGGTAGTCCAGAGCCAAGCCAGAGGCCACAAAAACAGATTCATCTGAGCCAACAGGCCTCCAAGAAGAGACACCATCTCCCAACAGACAGTCCTCCTCACACACCCCTCACTAAAGAAGGGAGCACCAGCCTAAACTCCCAAAGGGAGAAGGCCAGGAGAAACGAAGGAAAAGACCGGAAGGTCAAGTCCAGAAAGGGAAAACCCCTCCGAGCAAGCTCCAAATGGGACCTGACAAACAAGGGAAGACTACGCCTAGACCAAGGAAACCGGAGGTGTAGGAACAGGCATATAAACAGAGAAAACGTTCTCTCAAACATCGTGCAAAAGCACCAAGGACAGGAGGAGTCCTCACAGAGTCCTGAAATGGGAATACAGAAATATCCCGCTACAAAAAACCTGTAGCAGACCCAGACAAAAAACCTAAGTCCAGAACACGCTCCCATCCTCAGAATAACATAGGGAATATTTGCTGAGAGCACAAGCCAACTCCTAGACAGAGGGCACTTTCTAGGCAATTCAGGTTGCAAGACCTACCATCCACGAGCTCCCCCAAGAAAAGGAGTGACACCCCGAACCCGAGATGGAGCAATCCTAGACCTTCTGCTGGTAAGCTTAGGCAGCCAGCTAGCTACTATGAGAATGTGGCTAATCCCCTTTAAGGGACACAAAGCGATGCTCATTCTATCAACCTCGAAAGGAAGAAAGGCTGAGGAGAACAAACTAGCAACCCTCAGTCTGTTAAAGTACAGAGTAAACAAAGAGCATGAACCAAAGAGCCGTCCATCTAGCCCACCTAGACTCTGAAAATGACAAGGGCTCTCAGAAACCACTCCTAACCGGGTGCGAACCCCAGCAATAGTAGGTCTGAAACAGGGAAAAAGAAGCACCCCAAAACTGGATCAAAATGAGCGAAAGAATGGCCACAGCCAATCCTACAGAGCACAGGTGTAACCCGACTCCTTAGAACAGACAACAGGGCCGCAAACTCAAAGGATCTAGCAAAAAGGTCCACTTAGTCTTGACACAGAGCCAGTAAGACTCTGAACGAAACGTATCTAGAGAAAGAAACCTTCTCAGCTAGGGAACTCAAAGGTCCCAACTCCTGAGGCAGGAGAAGTCTTACGAAAAGGACCACCTCTCTCTAAAAGGAAACAAAGCTCTCACTAAAGAAGGGGAACAGGCAGCACCATCCAAAAGCCACAAAGCGACAGGATAAAGGAAAGAACAATCCCACCTGAAAGTGATTTCCCCGAAAACTAGCCTGCTAACACGCAATCAATGTGCAACAGCTGCATCAGTGACACTTCGATCCCATTCACCAGCAAAGCAGTAAATACGACGGATACAGGCAAGCTGACTAAGGGAAACAAGCAACGACACTCAGAAAAACCTGGCCACCAAGACCAGATCAAGAATCAGAGCAAAAAGACATAGCCCAAGTTTCCAGGTACTGGGGAACACCAAATCAACTCTGGAGCCTAAAGGTCCGGTAACAATCCACAATGGGATCCACAAGGGAAAATGCTGAAGGAAACCCAGCAACTGGAAGCCCCAGGGAGAACAGGCCCAAACGCCCAACTGTTTAGATGAACAGTACCCGCAAACGTAACACCCCATCTGAATAACAACCCAGACTACAGGGGATACTACATGCGATATCCAGATAACCTGGAGAACGAGAAAAACTTGCAAGTCCCGACCTAAGCAAGAGACCACCAAAGTCCCACTCTCCAAGGAGCCATGGCAGTAAAAAGTGCAACGACAAAAGAGCTTCTAGACTCACCAACAGCCTCAGGACAATAAGGCAATGGGATACCTCGAGGTCAAAACCACTCGAGCAAAGGCTGGTTTCCACATCACCTCCGCACAAGCGGATGAGCACAGGGAGAAGGGCGCGAACCATCCCCAGTTCTGGGAGGAACCCCAAACCAGCCCAAGGAGACTACGCCCAGTGTCCCCAACAGGGAACAAACATCTCCAAGGCATCTAAAAGGGAGGCCTAACATGGAGATCACAGAGGGAAATAAAAAATTCTCATAAAAACAGCTAGACAGTACACGGTCGATGTGCAATGGCTGCAGCTTGTTACAATCTGGAACCCAACAGCTGCACGGCCGCCAAACTACCCTTTAACTTACTAGCTGCTGAGGACCAGTCCAAGGACATTCCTCGAGTCTCAAGAGAAAAAAGGCCAAACCTCCACACGGCGGGAAGAAGGCGCTAAGCCCTCCAACTCTCCACAATAAGGGAGCAAAACACTAGGATCCAGTAATACCAGTCGCCATAGAACGATACAGCAGAGAATCCACTGACCCAGTCATCCAAATCGAAGGCTAGAAGGACTGAGACAATCTTTCTTACCTTGTAGACCCACAGGTCCTCTAGAATGATTAGTGGAATGAAAAAAGATAACATGAGCACTCGGCACCTTGACCAGACCCGCCAATCAGAACGGCGCCACGTCTCTGAACAGCCACAAGAAAGAATCAAACCCAACAGGAGCAGCCTGCATATGGGTCCCAACCGTCAGGCCATATAAATCCTCCCTCAGAGGGGGAAGAAGGGAAACAGACAAACATATAACAAACGTCCCCAAAAACACTTCCGCCGAAGTAACAGCGAGCATCGATCCCAGTTAAAGATTCCTGAAGGAAAATAATAAAAGACATCCTAACCGGATAAAAAGAAAATATAAGGCAACCCATAGGTGAAAGCCCAATAAGGAAACAGGCCTGCCGAAGGACCAGCCAAATGGAGCCCTAATCCAAACAAACTGGGAAGGATCTCAAACAAAAAAAGTCAGGAGATTATATCATCCCCACATATCTATTGAGGTGTACCATTTGAAGCAGATTGAAAATTCCCGTATCCAAGAAGGATAGGATCATTTATTAACTGAAAAACATGTCTGAGTAGGACACAAAGACGTGCCACTCTATAACGGAATGCACAACACTCAGGGACAGTTACAGCCGTAGGGAACTGTACAGGCCCTCCCCAAGGTGGTAGCTCCAGGACAATAGGGCATGAGCGCAAACGCGCATAAACGTCCGGACTCCGGAAAATACGTGGAAGCGAAAATGTGCTGCAAACCACCGGGGGGAACACGTCACCCTGCATGGAGGAATAATCATAAACTGGGTTACCCGTATGTGTAGAAGTATGGAGCGGTAGGGAACTCACCTCTTGGAGGACGGGACCCCCAGATGCGGATGGCTCAGCTGACCCTTGATTCCCCGAACCCGAGGAACCAGGCACTCTCATATGACATACAGAACAAAACTGGTTGACATGTGACAACGAAGCCAATCCAGATTCTTCACCGGATGCAGAATCTGAATCTGAAATTAAAATAGTCTCAGCACTAAAGGATTAACACAAAAACGGCACCTGACACCCACAATAGCTGGGGCACTCACCACCTCCTATGCCCAGACCCCTGCAAACTAGAATTTCTCCTTCACCACACGGTCGAGAATGCAGAAATGGAAGATGGAGCGTAACCATGCCTGACCACAAGGTGAACTGTATAGTCCAAAAAAAGTGTGCCAAATCCTTCCAAAGGCCTCAATGTACCAACCATGAGCCCGTAAACACCACGCATAAGCAGGTTGAATCACATAAATATGATTATAAACCACCCTGTTCAATAACCCCCCTCAGGAGATATTAACCCTCAATTCCAAGATACTAAAGGAGACTCACTGAGACCCTTATGTTAAGTTAGACCCACAAGGCGGTAGCCTCCCGGGTCACACATTGGAACACATTGCATTACAGTACAGTCATAAAGAAAGTAAAATGAAACAATCTTACCGGATCTACGCCGTGGAACAGGAACACGGCCTTTCAAGTGTGACAGATAGTCGCCTCCGCCATGGACTTGAGAGAAGAAAGTAGGCAGCAGAGCAAAGTTCCCCGATTGCTTGAGGAGCTGTTAACATGAGTCGGGATGGTTTTGCAGAAAGACTCTTCCTGCATCTCCGGACTCTAACTTTCATCCAAGCCCTCACTGAAAGACTGACAGAACTACTTAAAACTCCAGTCCCATGCCGAGGAGTACTACCCTCCATAAGAGACAAAACAAATTCTGACACTTCTCTGCCAACCTCCTGGGACAAAAGGTAAAGAATGACTGGGGGATGAGGGGAGTGGGAGGAGTATTTAAGCCTTTGTCTGGGGTGTCTTTGCCTCCTCCTGGTCTGGGGTGTCTTTGCCTCCTCCTGGTGGCTAGGTTCTTTTTTCCCAAAAGAAATTAATGCAGCTGTGGACTCTTTCCATTTAAGAAGAAAATAGCCAAAGACATAGATTTAACATCAATCTTGATTATATCAAAAATAGCATCACAGATAAAATGATTAGCATGTTGAAGCAAACTAACAATGCTATGCAAATCAGAATCTTTTTCCCGATGTGCTAAGCTATCCAACCAAAAAGTTGATGCAGTCGCAACATCAGCCATAGAAATGGCAGGTCTGAGAACATAGCCAGAATGTTAATAAGCTTTCCTTAGATAAGATTCAATTTTCCAATTTAAAGGATCCTTACAAGAGGTACTATCTTCCATAGAAATAGTAGTACGCTTAGCAAGAGTAGAAATAGCCCCATCAACCTTAGGGACTTTTTCCCAAAACTCTAACTTAGCTACTGGCAAAGGATACAACTTTTTAAACCTTGAAGAAGGAACAAAAAAAGTCCCAGGCTTAGACTATTCCTTAGCAATCATATTAGAAATAGCATCAGGAACAGGAAAAACCACAGGAGTAAAAACAGGAGGTTTATAGACAGAATTTAAACGTTTACTGGATTTATTATCAAGAGGTCCAGACTCCTCAATATCCAAAGTTATCAACACTTCTTTTAACAAAGAACGAATATACTCAATTTTAAAAAGATAAGTTGATTTATCAGTGTCAATGTCTGGTGAAGGATCTTCCGAATCAGAGAGATCCTCATCAAAGGTGGATATATCAGTATGTTGTCAGTCATTACAAATTTCATCAGTATTATGAGAAGTTTTAAAAGACCTTTTATGTTTATTTGAAGGCGGTATAGCAGCCATAGACTTCTGTAATGCATCAGCAATATAATTTTTCATATCAACAGGGATATCATGTACTTTAGATGTTGAAGGAACAGATACTGTACTAGCACTAATAGAAACCTTTTCTGCATGCAAAAGCTTATCATGAAAACTGTTACATACTAAGCTGGAGATATAATCTCCACTATCTTACAACAGATACACTTAACTTTGGTAGAACTGTGTTCAGGCAGCATGGTTCCTACAGCAGCTTCTGAGACAGGATCAGATTAAGACATCTTGTAAAATTTAAAGGAAAAAATAACATTTAATTAGAAATATCTTATTTCCACATATAGCAGTTTCAGGAATGGGAGAAAATGCAAATGCTAAATTTGACAAAAAAGCAAATAGCATAGCCCTCTGAGCATAAAGAAGGCAAGGAGCATATAGGAAGTGGGGTAAAATAAAATAAAAAAATGTTGTCGACCAAGAAAGACGCATGACGCAAAATGAAGTTGAGAACTCGCTTCATAACAAACACAATTCCGTGCCAAACAACCTAGCGTCAACCACGACGCAGGAAATGGTGAACTTGCATCATTACAGATGCACATTCATGCCAAAAAATTCTTGCGCTCAGAATGACGCAATAAATAACAGCTTTTTGCGCCCTTGTGAGCCTTATTTGCCCACAAGTTTTTCAAAAGAAAAAAACAAGTCATATTTAAAAAAAGACTATACCCAAGGTAAGACCTTCCCAAAACATGATTCCCACAACGAAACTGCCAGACTGCAAAGGGAAATACACATAGACCTGACTCATGGCAAATATAAGTAAAATACATATATTTAAAACTTTATATTAATACATAAAGTGCCAAAACATAGCTGAACGTATCTTAAATAATGATACATACTTACCAAAAGATACCCATCCACATATAGCAGATAGCCAAACCAGTACTGAAAACTATCAGCAGAGGTAATGGTATATAAGAGAATATTGTCGATCTGAAAAGGGAGGTAAGAGATGAATCCCTACAATCGATAACAGAGAACCCTTGAAAAGATTTCCCACGAGGGAAACCATAAAATCAATAGGCGATACTCTCTTTACATCCCTCTGACAAACACTGTACTCTGAGTGGAATTGGGCTTCAGAATGCTTAGAAGCGCTTATCATAGAAGAAATCTTAAAAATCAAGCACAAACTTACTTCACCACCTCTATAGGTGGTAACGTTTGTAAAACTGATTTGTGGGAGTGGTAAGGGGTATATTTATAGGCATTTTGAGGTTTGGGAAACTTTGCCCCTCCTGGTAGGATTGTATATCCCATACGTCACTAGCTCATGGACTCTTGCCAATTACATGAAAGAAATAAGAAATGTATTATAAAATAACCTCATTAGAAATAAAATAATATGCAGATCACAAGATATTTATCATTAGATCAGTAAATGTGATGAGACTGATACAACGGGGCCATAAGCTGAGTGATATTTATTACTGGAGCAAATAGCAGCTTCACACTAATTTTAAATAAAAATGGTTTATCTAGGCTCTACACTTAATTATAAACCTATAGGGAAATACAGGATTCTAGTTGGCTGATACTTAGAAGGGACACTGAACCCATTTTTTTTTTTCATGATTCAGATAGAGCATGCAATTTTAAGCAACTTTCTAATTTACTCCTATTATCAATTTGTCTTCATTCTTTTGTAATCTTTATTTGAACAGCAAGAATGGAAGTTTAGAAGCCAGCCCATTTTTGGTTCAAAACCTGTGTTGTCCTTGCTGATTGGACAGCACCAATAAACATGTGCTGTTCGGTGTCCTGCACCAAAAATTGACTGGCTCCTTAGCTTAGATGCCTTCTTTTTCAAATAAATAAAGCAAGAGAACGAAGAAAAATTGATAATAGGAGTAAAATAGAAAGTTGCTTAAAATTGCATGCTCTAGGTGGTTTCCGGAGGAGGAGCTCAGGTGTGTGGTCAGGTGATGCACCTGCTCTGATCTACCTTCCTTACAAGCCCTTGGCGAGATTCGTGCCTAAACCCTCTGACCCTGGGCGGCTTGGATAGCGAGAAAGCACTGCTAATGGAACCTCATAGTACCACAACATTGCACTAACGCTGCGTGCTGCAGCTACTGATAGGATCTGATTCTGGCTAAAATTACCCCTAAAAACCAGTGGCGTATTTAGGTTTTGTGCTGCCCTAGGCACTCAAAATTCTGCTGCCCCCCACACCCCCTCCCCCCCCCCTAGGTTTTAGGCTGTTTTTCGGCCACAATATTTTTTTGGTTAGGGTATTTAGTTGTTTTTCTTAGGAAATGTTCACCAGGACTTACGTGTGTGTATATATATATATATATATATATATATATATATATATATATATATATATATATATATATATATATATATATATATATATATATATATAACAGATTGCAGTTCCCTTGCCTAAAATTTTTTTTTTTATTATTCACTAAAAGGTAAATTGCACTTTAAAAATCTAGGTCAAAATAGACCAACCAGAAAAATTCTCCAATTCAGCTCATAAGGTATCTTAGTCTAGATTTTGCAATTCTCCTGCAATTCACCCTTTAGTGCTTTAGTGTATATCCCTGAGAGTCTGAGTATGTGAGAGACACAGACAGGTCTATTCACTAAAGGGTGAATTGCAGGAGAATTTCAAAATCTTGAACAAAATAGCGAACTGGAAAAATCCCCTAATTCAGCTCATTATCCAAATCAACTATCTTGGTCTAGATTTTGAAATTCTCCTGCAAATCACCCTTTACCTTTAGTGAATAGACCTGAGAGTGTCTGTATGTGAGAAAGACAGGCAGGGTTATTCACTAGAATGCCCCCGATTTGCAGCCTAATTGATAAAAGTTTTTGTTAAAGTATAGGGCTCCAATTAATTTGTGTAAAATCTGTTTGATACTAAATTACCCTGAGAGACAGTCTCACTCATACACACACTGTCAGACTCTACTGACATTGTGTGTTTCCCCAGCAGCTCCTACAGACTTCACTTTACCGCTGCGGTCTGCTAGTTCCTGCTTTCTCTCTGTACCACGTGGTTTCCAACTCCAGTAACTATATTTTACACACACTCAGAGCCTGCTTCCACTCACATACACTCCTCACATACACTCAGACTACCTCCCCCTACTTGCACACTCTCAGAGTGACTCACACTCTTCCCCATCAGATGCCCATATAGTATATACTCACACTCTCACCCCCGATCAATCATTCAGATTGACAGTCTCACCCACATAAGACAAACACTCCCCCCCCCCCCTCAGATGCACATCCCCACACCATCCTTCCCTGGCTTCAGACACACTTCCCCACAATCATTTCTTTCAGATGCACTGTCACACACTCCCCCTACCATCTTTACCTTCAGACACACTGCATGTCAGTCATGTTTAAAAATGTTATTGCATGAAAAAAAGTTTAGAAGTCATTAAACCTGTTTCAGCTGATATTGAACTAGCATGTTTGTGCATAACTGATATATATGTCTCAGTTGCTCATTGGCAGACAGAGATAAGATTCCACAGGCATAAAAAAATGTTTGTTTTTTAGCACAGGAGTTTTTTTTTTTTATAAACCTGTAAAATATTTTATATTATCCAATTTGATATACAACAAATAACAAATGCAGTCCTAAATTGTATACAATATATTATATAAATATAAAAAATACAAATATATTAATAACTAGCTTTTCCAAGATTTTTTGTTTTGCATAACATGGATGTTTCTTACAATCATAATAACCTACTGATAGCTAGAACAACTACTCCCTCTAACTCAGTTCTATTAATAGGAAGGTTGGGAGATGCATCCACAATTCTGGAAAAAAAAGTGTCTTTCCTCTGCACAGCGACATACTTAAAACTGAAAAAAGTAAAGGGTGACTGCCCCACTCCCCCTTCCTTGAGATGCATCACACAGCAGTGCCCACCTTCCCCACAGATACACTACCCCCGGCCACTTCCCATCAGGAACACAGCCTAACCCCCTCTTCTCCCATCAGTTGCTTATAGGGCACTTCCATCCCCCCTCCCCAGCATGTACACAGAGGACTCGCTCTTCCCCCACCCAACAAGCAGGCACACAGGGCTCCTCAAGATACTAACTTTTCCTCCTGCAGTCAGAACAGTCCCACCATGCTGCTCTCTGTGAATCTCCTACTTCCTAATTGAAACAGGATGCCTGGCCCTGTAGGGGGCGGAGTCACCTCCCGGCAGCTCTCTGTTTAACTGTGAATGTGAAGCATTTCAAGCAGGAAGTGGAACACTGCAGACTTGGAGCACACTGCGCAGGGGCTGGTTAGGGGTGATGGTCTTTCGGCATTATATTCTTTGGAAAAAAATCCCAACACAATAACAATAATGTGGAATCCCATTCCAAAGTTTTATATACCTGTGCATAGTATGTTATTTTAAAGGAGCAGCATGGCAATAAACGATGATATATTTAAAATATCAATTTACAATGTTAAATTCTCCCATCAGTTGCTCATATGGCACTTCCGTCCCCCCTCCCCGGCATGTACACAGAGGACTCTCTCTTTCCCTCAGCAAGTAGCCACACAGGGCTCCCGCCTCCCCCCTTCAAGCTACTAACTTGTCCTGCAGTCAGAACAGTCCCACGATGCTGCTCTCTGTGAATCTCCTGCTTCCTAATTGAAACAGGATGCCTGTAGGGGGCGGAGTCATCTCCCGGCAGCTCTCTGTTTAAAGTGAATGTGAAGCAGTTCAAGCAGAAACACTGCAGACTTGGAGCGCACTGCGCAGGGGCTGGTTAGGGGTGATCTTTTTAAACACCCTATCGGCTCAGAGTGTGAAAGCGCACCCTCACGCTGGTGCTAGAGGGCCAGTGCCCCCCTCTGACTCCCCCTTGCTAACTTGCTATTATTACCGTACCTGGGGCTGCCCTGTCAAAATATTTTATTTTTTTTAAAGCCTGCTCCATAGCCATATATTCAGTGCATCGGCCAGGTGCCGCCCCACAAAAGCTGTCGCCCTAGGCACCGGCCTTGTTGGCCTATACATTAATACGCCCCTGCTAAAAACAGACTACCTACCATATTACCCTTGCACTGAGGGAAGTGCTCTGAGACGGAGCCCCGATATGGATCTCAGCTAAGTGACTGCACGCTGTTGCTCTAAATCTAATGCTAAGTGAGCTTGCCCAGACGCCTGAACCCCTGTCGCCACTCTAGTATTCTTCTCAGCTAAGTGTTCCTGCTAGTTCTGCATTGCTGGGCGAGGCTGGCTGGAGCTGACCCATACTAGACGTGCACCTGGGCTGATTACCTGCTCTCCCACCTGGTGTATTACGCTACTGATACGGAGCTGGGTTCATTTGGAACATCGTCGGCTTTGTATCGACTGCTGCAGCTCCGAGTGTGAGCACAACCAACGCACCTGGAGATACCGGGAGATTTCATTCCTCTTCTTCTGCTGTCCCCTCCCACCGGTGTTGCGAGAGGGGTGAAGATTGCTGTTGCGCCCTGGTGCTCTCCTGTGGCCCTCCGGCTGCTCTTCTTCACTGCTCCACGGTCAGGTCTCTTCTTGCAGCGACCGAGTTGTGTTCCCTTGCCCTGCTTCTCTGAAAGGCGCCCCCCCTCCCACCGGTGCTGCGTGAGACTCCCCTTGACTCTTATTTATTAGTCTAAAAAAGGGAAAGAAAAAAAAAAAACTCTGCTGGACATATGTTGGTACATTTAACCCACAGACAGGATAGATCACGGCAAAAGTAAAGCCGAGAATAAATTTGTGTGGGCTACAAGGGATCTTGTTCTACAAAATGCAGTACTTTTTCTTGGTATAAATGTTACAATTACTAAACCCTCTTTTTTTTTCTCTTTCAGATTAAAGTTATTGTTACATATGTATCATATTACACAGAGGTATTGACTTTATTAAATTGCTGCATCCTCTTTACATTATAATCAAGCCTAGTTTTGGGCTATGCTGTGCCCTTCAGATGCTGCAGCAATTTAAAATATGTTTAATATATTTAGCGGGTGGATAACGAAAGGGAAAGGCACCCAACAACCACTTGGTATTATATTCTGTGTATTATTAGAAGAGGATGAATGTTGGCTCTATTTACTAGATGGTTCTAATTTTAGAAACAAAATTTTTACTAACTTAAAATAAGAATAAGCTGCACTCTGGGCTAATACTGTGCTGATATAGTTATTGTATTTTGCATATTCATGCTTTCCTAATGTGGTTCATGGGGTTTCAAATGTCTAGACACAGACCTTTTAGTGTGTAAACCTTTCTAATTTCAGACCCATTTCTTCTAGAATACACAATTACCGATGCATCAATGCATTACTCTTTCTAATGTACCACTCTGGTTCACTATAAATCAATGTACTATTACTAAACGTATTATTTTTACAAATTTTCTCTAGCTTAAAAGCTAGCACTACAGGTTAAAAAATTTTTAGGCGTATAAAGCCTACTTAACTAATATATTGCTTTTTCCTATGCCTTGATTTTCTTTCAAACAATATACTTTAAAAATATGGTTGGGCCCTTAGCTAGGTAGGAATAGACTCTATGTGAAATTTGTTTAATTTATAACAATACAAGAAAACCTTAGGGTCTAGAGTTACATAAGGTAGACACAGTACACATTAGTATCTTTATACTGATTTGCTATGCTTAATAGCTGGTCTTAGTCCAAAGCCTAGCACCAATGGCTATAAAGTATATAGTTTAGAAAGGTCTACCTAACCTATATATTTTTCTGATCCTAGTCCCTTTCTTTTACTGAATATTAATATGAATTCTAATTGAATTTGGGTATCTTTTATTAAGGCCCAAAAAAGATTGCAAGGTTACCTTATATTCACTCAAACTCTTAAACTATTGTAAAAAGGGCTAATTGCGGGACTTAGATGGAATAGCGGCCTCACATACTAATTATACATATGTCCCCTTGTCGCCAGCATGACTGCTTCTGGTTCACTTAACTCCCTCTGTTTTGTTATTGCTTAATTCACATTGCTTCACCTCACGACACTTCTATTTCTCTGCACTTTTCATCCCTTTTTTTTCTTTCACAGCTGGGGCTTCTCCCCCTTTAACACCTTCTGGAACTGGTTGTTAGTTCCCTGCTATCACTAATAAACATTTTCACAAGTATATGGATACATTTTTATATCCATACTCTAAAACCTCACCTTCAGTCATGTCGGTTAGACAAAGGGATAAAAAACATAAAACAGCCGCAGAGGCTCCAGCAGAGGCACAGACGGCTCCATGTGGTGTTCTTAATCCTCATGAACCCTATGACGTACAGTCCTTAGTTCTTAATATTTCTACGGCCCTTACACCTAAGTTCGATTCTCTTAAATTAGAGATCAAACAAGACATTGCTCAGTTAGCTACAGAAATTAAACAATTTTCTGAAAGGTTCTCTGAAATAGAACAAAGAGTATCAGATCTTGAAGACCTTACTCTAAGGCACAATACTAAATTGGAAGTTACGTCTGTGGCTCTGCTTAAATTACAGAATAAAGTAGAAGACTTGGAAAATCGCGCAAGGCAAAATAACTTAAGAGTAATTGGGGTTCCTGAGGAAAAACAGTTTGAAGACTTGAACAAACTGATTACAAATATACTCCCAGGTTTATTAAAGTTTCCTGAGACTTACCCTAATATCATTATAGAACGGGTACATAGGATAGGACCAGCATCTTCTCCTAAAAATAATCTGAGGCCAAGACCAATCATAGTCAAATTTCTGAACTATCAAGACAAAATTACTTTTTTACAAGCCTTTCGTAGATACCAACCTATATTTCTTTGGGGAAACTAAAATTGTATTGTTTCAGGATTATGCAGCAGAAACGGCCCTAAAAAGGAGGGAACAAAATTTATACAGCAAGGGTTGCGTGCAACGATCTTGCATCCTGCCAGGCTTAGGCTGGTGTTTGATAACACTACACATTTTTTTGATACTGCCTCTGCGGCAAATTTTTTTTTATTAAAAATTGCTCCCCTGACTAGCTGGCTCCCTAGCTGCTAGCAGTAAAAGTATAGACATTTTCTTTGGCGTAATTATGCCTGGGTTCTTTCAGTATTGGGTAACAGACGGCGCAGGTGGTGTAGTCGTCTGTTCTGTGGTTGATGTTTGTGTCTTTTGTTCCACTCTTCCCCCCCCCCTTTCCTCTCTTGTGTATAGATAACTCTCATGGCCATAGGAATTAAATTTACCTCCTGGAACATAGGAGGTCTTACATCTCCTATCAAAAGGAAAACAATAATATCCTATCTTAGGAAAATTGGTACTTCTATCGCTTTTTTACAAGAAACCCATTTGAAGACCCAAGAGGTCCTTAAGCTTAAATCTCTTTGGGATAAAGAGGTATTCTATTCCCCTAGCTTGACTCGAAAAGGTGGAGTCGCTATTCTTCTTGGTAAAAAGCTCAACTATGAGATATTACACATTGAATCAGATGAAGAGGGGAGATATATCATAATGAAAATTAAAATTGCTAATTTGTTATATACTTTATGCAATATATACGCTCCGAATGTTTTTAATGTATCATTCTGAGACATCCTGCAAGCGAGGCGTATGACTTGTGCAGAAGGGTTTCTAATAATGGGTGATGATTTCAATACGGCTCCTCAATATCCCATTGATAGGTTGAGACAGCCTGCCTCCTTTAAAAAAGACTAAAAGGGATAATCTTGAGTCAAAACTGTTTTCTAGAATCTTTTCTAATTTGAGAGTAAAAGACATCTGGAGAGTACAAAATCAGGATACACGTGATTTTACATGCCTTTCAAAAGCGCATAAATCCCTGTCATGGATAGATTTATTTCTGATTGATGAAAGACTTTGTAAACATAAAGTACTGTTAGTGTTGGGGGGGGTGGAGTAAGTGCGCTAAGAAAGCTAAAGGTATCAGAAAAAGTATAATTTCTTCTTAGTGGTTAATCGTGTTAAATTTAAAAGAGAATTATTATTTTCTATTATTTATAAAATATTTTCTTTTGAAACATACGTCCTAAAAAATTATTTTTGCTTTGTAACGTTAAACAGTGATAGAGGAAAGGTGTATTTTTATAAATTATATGTGCTAAAATTGCTCAAATGGTGATTAATAAAATAAACTTATTTAAGTAATGTCGTGAAAAATGTTACTAAAAAAAGTTAGTGTAAAAGTTATTAAAAAGTTGTTACTGGTGTTCAAAAGATTCTTATGTGTGAAAACTCCTCACATAGAGTGATACAACTTATGAAAACTAAATAGTTAAGGAACAAATGATACAAGATTGTAAAAATGGCAATATTTGGGAATATCAATTAATGGGTTCAAAGCTGCATAAAAATAGCAAGTTCCCTAAAATCTCTTAAAAGATCCCTTATACAATAAATGTGCTCAGATGTATAAATCTCACTTATTTATTAGCAAATAAAAAATATATAAAATTTAAACACTGAGAATAACGAAGGATATTTTCATTCTGTAAGTTGTGTGGTATCCTTCTTATACCAGCGCTCTACTGTCACCCCACAGACTACAAACACAAAGTACTGGCCCAAATACTACTTATTGCGGTCTCTGACCACGCTCCTATTTGCTTTGAGTTTCAGTCGACTATCCCTGCATCTTCGAATAATCGTTTTTTTTTTCCCTAAGTTTCTTCTTTCTGACCTTAAATTTAAAAATTGGCTGGAAACTAGTATTGTGGCATTTGCTTTACTTAATTCTGAAGCTAAAAGTCGTCCTGCCCTCTTCTGGGAAACTGCTAAAGCAGTGCTGAGGGTGGAAATATTAGCATATACTATTATGCGGACTAAGAAATTTAAAAAACAAACAAAAAAATACTACAATGGCATATACTCGGCCAGACCCTCAAATACGAAGGAGTGTGAGTATTTCTGGAGAAAAATCTCTAATCCGTCGCTACCATCTGACTCACTTGAGGAACTTGATTCCCCTATCACTGAATAAGAAGTAGTTACCGCAATTAAAAAACTGGCTCACAACAAAGCACCTAGTCCTGATGCATTGCCTAACGAATTTTATAAAATATTATCTTCCAATATAGCACCCTATCTTACTTCTTTATTCAACTTTATATATATATATATAAGGGAATGAACCTACAACATATTTTACAGCTTCCTATACGACTTTGATATTAAAAAAGACCTATCGCCTTTATGAATACGGACTACAAATTATTAGCTACAATTCTTGCTCAACGGCTTCAATCCCTTCTTCCTTCTATTATCAATCCAGATCAGGCTGGTTTCATGAAGGATAGGAACTCTGCGGCTAAAATAAGGGAACTTTTACTTACGCTAGACTATTTTTCAAATACCTTGGCCTATGGTCAAACAGGGGAAGGGTCTACCATAGATCTGGAAATTTTAGCTATAGACACCAAAAAAGCTTTCGACTCAGTCCATCATGATCATCTTTTATTTTCTTTAGAACAGTTTGGCCTGAAAGGTAATTTTACCAAGTTTATTGGAAAGTTATATCATACGGCCTCTACGCGGATGATAGTCAATGGCCATCTCTCTCCAGATATAAGACTACTCAGGGGAATTAGGCAAGGTTGTCCCCTGTCGCCGCTCCTGTTTAACATAGCTATCGAACCTCTTGCCATTTCAATTAGACAGCAACTTGAGGGAATTAAAATCGGAAGGCAGGAACTAAAGATAGCACTCTATGCTGATGATATTCTTTTATACTTGACTAATACACGCATGAATATACCCATACTCCTTTCAATAATACAACAGTTTGGTTCTTTCTCAGGGTATAAGGTGAATATAACCAAATCAGAACTTTTTGGATTAGGCAGACAGCTAGTTCATGTACAAATGTACCTTTTGCTATAGTAAATGATTATTTTAAGTATCTAGGTATAAATGTTTCTAGTAACCCTCATTCTTAGTAATCTCTTTATACTATTCCTATTTTAACCCCTTAATGACCACAATGTACCCTGTATGTCACTGGTCCTTAAGGGTTTTTTCAGGACATAATAGCGCTAGTCTAGCAAGAAGACGCTATTAATACCCTCCCTCCAGCAGGCTTTGTGGAATAGAGCAGTCTCAGCGCTGGTGGCAAGACCGTGCTATAAAACAATCAAGTCCCAAAAAAAGGCCAGCGACATACAGGGTACGTCGCTGGTCCTTAAGGGGTTAAATAGAATTAAGGATACTTTTAAAAACTGGCAGAACCTACCTCTTTCCTTGTCTGGGCGCATAGCACCGTACAAGATGATTCTCTTGTCTAAAATACTCTTTGTCCTTCAGAATATTCCTTTGCTCCTAAAAAAGAAGGATCTTAGTTTTTTCAACTCGCAACTCCGATCCTTCCTATGGCAGGATAGGAGGTCTAGGATTTCACTTGCAAAACTTTTTTTGCCGATTAGATATGGAGGCTTGGCTCTACCTGATCTTAGGGCATATAACTATGTTATTCTAGCACGCATAGTGGCGAACTGGTTATTCTTACGTAATTATGTTACAAACAATGAACTAGAAAATAGCATTATGAACCCCCTCTCTTCTGTAGCGCTTATTCATTCGGATCCTATCTATATTCCATCTCAAATAAAAAAAACTTAGGTCTATATACAATGTAATTCTAGCCTGAAGAAAGATCTGTAATATGCTAGGTATAGAATATCGTGTATCGAGATACATTCCATTCCTGGGGAACCCCCAATTCCAAGCAGGAATACCATCAACTTTGTTTTTAAAATGGAAGGCTGAAGGACTCTCTAAGGTTCTTCAGATTCTCAATATAGAGAAAAGCTGTGTCAAATCATTTGAGGTTCTTAGATTGGAATTTAATCTCTCGCATAGAAATTTCTTTGCATATCTTCAGGCTAGACATTATGCTATGAAACTTGATTACGGTTGGAATTGGTCTTTAGGGCATATAGAAAATTGGCTCACTCTGGCCAAGAATGGACTTATGTCAATTTCTCTTCTCTATACGATTTTGGTACAATTAACCTGGATAAAATCTCTCTTAAATGGGCTATACTGTTGAATCAAGAATTGGACTCCGCATTACCCCACTTTTCAATTCAAGAGGTTGCTCGAGCAACCCTCTCCTCTACGTGGAGGGAATCTCACCTGAAGTTACTACATATGACGTATTTTACTCCATAAAAAGGAATCAAATGCAGAAACACTAACTTTGGTGTTTGTCCTAAATGTTCACTCCCGTCTGCAAACCTTTTGCACATGATATGGATTTGTCCAAAAATTAGGAATGTTTGGTTTAAAGTTCAATTCTGGCTCCGTAAAATATTGAAGGTTTCTTCTCTAAATCTGTCTGCACTGAACATAGTTTTTCTTAGCTCTGACCCAGAAGACAAGCGGCTCAATACTAAAATCATTAATATAACTATATTGGCCGTTAGATATCTTATTTTTAAAAAGTGGAAAATGCGCACGGTCCCTAGTATTTCGGAAATTAAAAATTGCTTAAAAAAAGAATGTATTCATGAAAAATTTAATATGAACATAGATACTGATGAAGATTTTACTAGGTTCTTCATTAAATGGTCATTGTTTATAAAAGCACTCCCTTTAACTGAAAGTGAATACCTACTACACCCGTTAAGGAACACTGCAATGGTTCTGTTGGGGATATGGTAAATATGTGCTTCCCCCCGTGTCCCCCCCCCCCCTTTTTTTCTCTATCCTTCTTTTTATCTGCTGTTTGTTTATTGGTTTGGTTGTTGTTACTATTCTTCTTTTTTGTTGTATTATCTCTGACATAGGTTAAAAGAGGGAAGGGACAGGAGGAAGAGGTATGGATTGGGTAAGGAAGAGAGGGAATAAAAAAGAAAAAGAAATGAAAACTGATAATGTATAGCTAAATAATGTAAAGATACATGTCTTATCTTTCTTTTTTATATGATTAGGTAAATGTACTATATACAGACTGTATAATTTTTTTTTGTGTGGCCCAGTTGGGATGTAAATGTATTCTTTTTCTGATGGCACTTATAATGTGAAGTCATATTATGTGTCTTGGAGTATTTTGCGCTTATGAAAAAGGAAAGAAAAAAAAACGTAAAAGTTACATATCTTAGATTCTATGTGAAAGTTGTATATGTACAATTTGTATCTTTCTTTTATTTTACCCCAGATAGGGGTTAAATTTATTCTTTTCTGATGTCATTTATCTTACTGGATTATAAATAAAATATTTAAAAAAAAATTTGCATGCTCTATCTGAATCATGAAAGAAAAAAATGTGGGTTTAGTGTCCCTTTAAGAATTTGATGCTCATTGGATAACAGGAACATTTCTATCCATGATCTCTTTATTCCCCACTCTCTTAACCTTCTGGCTCTTACAGAAACCTGGTTCTCTGCTTCACACACAGCATTCACTGCTGCACTGTCACATGGGGGTCTCCATTTCAGCCACAATCCTAGGTCTGGCAATAGACAAGGAGGTGGTGTTGAATTCTCCCTTGACTTCTAACTTGACTTTCACTGCATAATCCCCGCCCCCTCACAATTACTGTACCATACGGTTCCTCCCTACAAAGCAGCCATGTCACATAACACACAATAATTGCAGCTATACAAATGGCATGAGCCAGACACCATGGGGGGGGGGCTTCATAATATTGCCAGTAATTAATGCACACACTGGTAGCGCCAAGTGCAAACCCATTGCACATCAATAGAAAATAAAATGCAATGCCTGTACTGGTGTCTTTAGTACTAGATACAGAACTGCACAATGTCAGACCACACACAGCCCAACCACTATAGTGTAATGTTACACCGAGATATTTCTGTCACAGCCTCAGTCCCCATACATAATACTATAAGTAACATTGTGCAGTTCTGTATCTAGTGTAACACTGAATAATGAGATAAATATATTAGGTTTAATGTCCCTTTAAAACTGACCCTGCTACATATCTGCCCCTATTTAGTCTGAGCAGGGTGATAAGATCATGTAAAACAATACGAGTGTTGCTAACAAGGTCAGATTGGCTCCTACAAATAAGGCAAACTATGTGAGGTTATTAGTTACTGTGCGCCCCTAGATAAAGCAGGGCTGATAATGTGCGCTTTAGAGGCACAGTGTGTATTAATCCTTCACTGGCACAGAGAGCAGCACAGTGTGTATTAACCCCTTCACTAGCACAAAGATCAGCACAGTGTGTATTAACCCTTCACTAGCACAGAGCAGCACAGTGTGTATTAACCCTTCACTGACACAGATAGCAGCACAGTGTGTATTAACCCTTCACTGGCACAGAGAGCAGCACAGTGTGTATTAACCCTTCACTGGCACAGAGAGTAGCACAGTGTGTATTAACCCTTCACTAGCACAGAGAGCAGCACAGTGTGTATTAACCCTTCACTAGCACAGAGAGCTGCACAGTGTGTATTAACCCTTCACTAGCACAGAGAGCTGCACAGTGTGTATTAACCCTTCACTAGCACAGAGAGCTGCACAGTGTGTATTAACCTCTCACTAGCACAGAGAGCTGCACAGTGTGTATTAACCCTTCACTAGCACAGAGAGCTGCAGTGTGTATTAACCCTTCACTAGCACAGAGAGCAGCAGTGTGTATTAACCCTTCACTAGCACAGAGAGCAGCACAGTGTGTATTAACCCTTCACTAGCACAGAGAGCAGCACAGTGTGTATTAACCCTTCACTAGCACAGAGAGCAGCACAGTGTGTATTAACCCTTCACTAGCACAGAGAGCTGCACAGTGTGTATTAACCTCTCACTAGCACAGAGAGCTGCACAGTGTGTATTAACCCTTCACTAGCACAGAGAGCTGCACAGTGTGTATTAACCCTTCACTAGCACAGAGAGCTGCACAGTGTGTATTAACCCTTCACTAGCACAGAGAGCAGCACAGTGTGTATTAACCCCTCACTAGCACAGAGAGCAGCACAGTGTGTATTAACCCTTCACTAGCACATAGAGCAGCATAGTGTGTATTAAACCTTCACTAGCACAGAGAGCAGCACAGTCTGTATTAACCCTTCACTGGCACAGAGAGCTGCACAGTGTGTATTAACCCTTCACTAGCACAGAGAGCAGTATAGTGTGTATTAACCCTTCACTAGCACAGAGAGCAGCACAGTGTGTATTAACCCTTCACTAGCACAAAGAGCTGCACAGTGTGTATTAACCCTTCACTAGCACAGACAGCAGCACAGTGTGTATTAACCCTTCACTAGCACAGACAGCAGCACAGTGTGTATTAACCCTTCACTAGCACAGAGAGCTGCACAGTGTGTATTAACCCTTCACTAGCACAGAGAGCAGCACAGTGTGTATTAACCCCTTTACTAGGACAGAAATCTGTAGTGGGTATTAACCCATCACTAGCACAGAGAGAAGCACAGTGTATATTAACCCTTCACTAGCACAGAGAGAAGCACAGTGTATATTAACCCTTCACTAGCACAGAGAGAAGCACAGTGTATATTAACCCTTCACTAGCACAGAGAGCAGTACAGTATGTATTAACCCTTTACTAGCACAGAAATCTGTAGTGGGTATTAACCCTTCACTAGCACAGAGAGCTGCACACTGTAAGTTAAACAGCACTTACTTCCCCATTGCCTGGCACAAGCAGATGAATAACAAGCATTAAAAGAACAACATTTATAACAATTATAAACATTTTACGAAGAGTGGAAAGTGACTAAAACGTTTATCACACAATACACACAGCCTGACTCACTCACCCAGCAGCAGCTGCACAGGAAGTTAATGGGAGGGGAGCAAAGGTCAGTTCAATACTGAACTACATCTCCCAGAAGACACACAGAGAAGTCACATGTTAACCAACAGCCAATCAGACAAAAGAAAAATTGCAAACATTTCAAAGACAAATTGAGAAGGCACATGTTTCTTGTCTAGAGTCAGTGGAGGTCACATGTTTCTTGTCTAGAGTCAGTGGAGGTCACATGTTTCTTGTCTAGAGTCAGTGGAGGTCACATGTTTCTTGTCTAGAGTCAGTGGAGGTCACATGTTTCTTGTCTAGAGTCAGTGGAGGTCACATGTTTCCTGTCTAGAGTGGAGCTCCACTCTGCAGATAGACTACTTTGCACTCTAGGATCATATTACAGACTGACTCACTGACTCAGGAAGTGATTCCCATTTACTTCCTGTGCAGCTGCTGCTGGGTGAGTGAGTCAGGCTGTGTGTATTGTGTGATAAAACGTTTTAGTCACTTTCTGGGCTTCTTAAATAGTTTATAATTGTTATAAATGTTGTTGTTATGTTAATGCTTGTTATTCATTTGCTTGTGCCAGGCAATGGGGAAGTAAGTGCTGTTCAACTTACAGTGTGCAGCTCTCTGTGCTAGTGAAGGGTTAATACCCACTACAGATTTCTGTGCTAGTAAAGGGTTAATACATACTGTACTGCTCTCTGTGCTAGTGAAGGGTTAATACACACTGTGCTGCTCTCTGTGCTAGTGAAGGGTTAATACACACTGTGCTGCTCTCTGTGCTAGTGAAGGGTTAATACACACTGTGCTACTCTCTGTGCTAGTGAGGGGTTAATACACTGTGCAGCTCTCTCTGCTAGTGAAGAGTTAATACCCACTACAGATTTCTGTGCTAGTAAAGGGTTAATACACACTGTGCTGCTCTCTGTACCAGTGAAGGGTTAATACACACTGTGCTGATCTCTGTACCAGTGAAGGGTTAATACACACTGTGCAGCTCTCTGTGCTAGTGAAGGGTTAATACACACTGTGCAGCTCTCTGTGCTAGTGAATGGTTAATACACACTGTGCAGTTCTCTGTGCTAGTGAAGGGTTAATACACACTGTGCTGCTCTCTGTGCTAGTGAAGGGTTAATACACACTGTGCTACTCTCTGTGCTAGTGAGGGGTTAATACACTGTGCAGCTCTCTCTGCTAGTGAAGAGTTAATACCCACTACAGATTTCTGTGCTAGTAAAGGGGTTAATACATACTACAGATTTCTGTGCTAGTAAAGGGTTAATACACACTGTGCTGTTCTCTGTGCTAGTGAAGGGTTAATACACACTGTGCTGCTCTCTGTGCTAGTGAAGGGTTAATACACACTGTGCTGCTCTCTGTGCTAGTGAAGGGTTAATACACACTGTGCAGCTCTCTGTGCTAGTGAATGGTTAATACACACTGTGCAGTTCTCTGTGCTAGTGAAGGGTTAATACACACTGTGCTGCTCTCTGTGCTAGTGAAGGGTTAATACACACTGTGCTACTCTCTGTGCTAGTGAGGGGTTAATACACTGTGCAGCTCTCTCTGCTAGTGAAGAGTTAATACCCACTACAGATTTCTGTGCTAGTAAAGGGGTTAATACATACTACAGATTTCTGTGCTAGTAAAGGGTTAATACACACTGTGCTGCTCTCTGTACCAGTGAAGGGTTAATACACACTGTGCTGATCTCTGTACCAGTGAAGGGTTAATACACACTGTGCAGCTCTCTGTGCTAGTGAAGGGTTAATACACACTGTGCTGTTCTCTGTGCTAGTGAAGGGTTAATACACACTGTGCTGCTCTCTGTGCTAGTGAAGGGTTAATACACACTGTGCTGCTCTCTGTGCTAGTGAAGGGTTAATACACACTGTGCTGCTCTCTGTGCTAGTGAAGGGTTAATACACACTGTGCAGCTCTCTGTGCTAGTGAAGGGTTAATACACACTGTGCTGCTCTCTGTGCTAGTGAAGGGTTAATACACACTGTGCTGCTCTCTGTGCTAGTGAAGAGGTTAATACACACTGTGCTGCTCTCTGTGTTAGTGAAGAGGTTAATACACACTGTGCTGCTCTCTGTGCTAGTGAAGGGTTAATACACACTGTGCTGCTCTCTCTGCTAGTAAAGGGTTAATACACATGGTGCTGCTCTCTGTGCTAGTGAAGGGTTAATACACACTGTGCTGCTCTCTGTGCTAGTGAAGGGTTAATACACTCTGTGTTGCTCTCTGTGCTAGTGAGGGGTTAATACACACTGTGCTGCTCTCTGTGCTAGTGAAGGGGTTAATACAAAGTGCATCTCTTCTCAGTACCAGTGAAAGTGCTAATATATATTGTGTAGCTTTATGTATATAGTGTAGCTGTAATGCACTAGTAGAGGATATGACAGTGACAATGGGCTCAGTGCTAGTGAAAGTGCTAATATATATTGTGTAGCTTTATGTATATAATGTAGCTGTAATGCAATAGTAGAGGATATGACAGTGACAATGTGCTCAGTGCTAGTGCTAATATATATTGTGTAGCTTTATGTATATAGTGTAGCTGTAATGCACTAGTAGAGGATATGACAGTGACAATGGGCTCAGTGCTAGTGAAAGTGCTAATATATATTGTGTAGCTTTATGTATATAGTGTAGCTGTAATGCACTAGTAGAGGATATGACAGTGACAATGTGCTCAGTGCTAGTGAAAGTGCTAATATATATTGTGTAGCTTTATGTATATAGTGTAGCTGTAATGCACTAGTAGAGGATATGACAGTGACAATGTGCTCAGTGCTAGTGAAAGTGCTAATATATATTGTGTAGCTTTATGTATATAGTGTAGCTGTAATGCACTAGTAGAGGATATGACAGTGACAATGTGCTCAGTGCTAGTGAAAGTGCTAATATATATTGTGTAGCTTCATGTATATAGTGTAGCTGTAATGCACTAGTAGAGGATATGACAGTGACAATGTGCTAGTGAAAGTGCTAATATATATTGTGTAGCTTTATGTAT
Organism: Bombina bombina; assembly: GCF_027579735.1. NCBI lineage: Eukaryota > Metazoa > Chordata > Amphibia > Anura > Bombinatoridae > Bombina > Bombina bombina. The sequence goes on from NC_069503.1 coordinate 36,941,456, forward strand.
ATAGTGTAGCTGTAATGCACTAGTAGAGGATATGACAGTGACAATGTGCTCAGTGCTAGTGAAAGTGCTAATATATATTGTGTAGCTTTATGTATATAGTGTAGCTGTAATGCACTAGTAGTGGATATGACGGTGACAATGTGCTCAGTTACTCATTTTATGAATTTGCAGCATTTAAAAATGTTAAAAAGCATCCCATTTGTCTTTGAAATTATTGCTTATTTTATTTTGCCTAATTCGCTGCTGCTTAACATGTGATAATATGCACATATCCTACACTAGTTAGAGCTAGCTGCTGATTGGTGCCTGCACACATTTATCTCTTGTTAAAAAGAATACGCAAATATCCTACACTAGTGAGAGCTAGCAGCTTATTGGTGCCTGCACACATTTATCTCTTGTTAAAAAGAATACGCACATATCCTACACTAGTGAGAGCTAGCTGCTGATTGGTGCTGCACACATTTATCTCTTGTTAAAAAGAATACGCACATATCCTACACTAGTGAGAGCTAGCTGCTGATTGGTGCCTGCGCACATTTATCTCTTGTTAAAAAGAATACGCACATATCCTACACTAGTGAGAGCTGGCTACTGATTGGTGCCTGCACACATTTATCTCTTGTTAAAAATAATGCACACATATCCTACACTAGTGAGAGCTAGCAGCTGATTGGTGCCTGCACACATTTATCTCTTGTTAAAAAGAATACGCACATATCCTACACTAGTGAGAGCTGGCTACTGATTGGTGCCTGCACACATTTATCTCTTGTTAAAAATAATGCGCACATATCCTACACTAGTGAGAGCTAGCAGCTGATTGGTGCCTGCACACATTTATCTCTTGTTAAAAAGAATACGCACATCTCCTACAATAGTGAGAGCTAGCAGCTGATTGGTGCCTGCACACATTTATCTCTTGTTAAAAAGAATACGCACATATCCTACACTAGTGAGAGCTAGCAGCTGGTTGGTGCCTGCACAAATTTATCTCTTGTTAAAAAGAATACGCACATATCCTACACTAGTGAGAGCTAGCTACTGATTGGTGCTGCACACATTTATCTCTTGTTAAAAAGAATACGCACATATCCTACACTAGTGAGAGCTACCTGCTGATTGGTGCCTGCACACATTTATCTCTTGTTAAAAAGAATACGCACATATCCTACACTAGTGAGAGCTACTGCTGATTGGTGCCTGCACACATTTATCTCTTGTTAAAAAGAATACGCACATATCCTACACTAGTGAGAGCTAGCTGCTGATTGGTGCCTGCACACATTTATCTCTTGTTTAAAAAGAATACGCACATATCCTACACTAGTTAGAGCTAGCTGCTGATTGGTGCCTGCACACATTTATCTCTTGTTAAAAAGAATACGCACATATCCTACACTAGTGAGAGCTACTGCTGAGTGGTGCTGCACACATTTATCTCTAGTTAAAAAGAATACGCACATATCCTACACTAGTGAGAGCTGCTGCTGATTGGTGCTGCACACATTTATCTCTTGTTTAAAAGAATACGCAAATATCCTGCACTAGTGAGAGCTACTGCTGATTGGTGCCTGCACACATTTATCTCTTGTTAAAAAGAATACGCACATATCCTACACTAGTGAGAGGTAGCAGCTGATTGGTGCCTGCGCACATTTATCTCTTGTTAAAAAGAATACGCACATATCCTACACTAGTGAGAGCTGTTACTGATTGGTGCCTGCACACATTTATCTCTTGTTAAAAAGAATACGCACATATCCTAAACTAGTGAGAGCTAGCTGCTGATTGGTGCCTGCGCACATTTATCTCTTGTTAAAAAGAATACGCACATCCTACACTAGTGAGAGCTAGCTACTGATTGGTGCCTGCTCACATTTATCTCTTGTTAAAAAGAATACGCACATATCCTACACTAGTGAGAGCTGCTGCTGATTGGTGCCTGCACACATTTATCTCTTGTTAAAAAGAATACGCACATATCCTACACTAGTGAGAGCTGCTGCTGATTGGTGCCTGCACATATTTATCTCTTGTTAAAAAGAATACGCACATATCCTACACTAGTGAGAGGTAGCTGCTGATTGGTGCCTGCACACATTTATCTCTTGTTAAAAAGAATACGCACATATCCTACACTAGTGAGAGCTAGCTGCTGATTGGTGCCTGCACACATTTATCTCTTGTTAAAAAGAATACGCACATATCCTACACTAGTGAGAGCTAGCTGCTGATTGGTGCCTGCACACATTTATCTCTTGTTAAAAAGAATACGCACATATCCTACACTAGTGAGAGCTAGCTGCTGATTGGTGCCTGCACACATTTATCTCTTGTTAAAAAGAATACGCACATATCCTACACTAGTGAGAGCTAGCTGCTGATTGGTGCCTGCACACATTTATCTCTTGTTAAAAAGAATACGCACATATCCTACACTAGTGAGAGGTAGCTACTGATTGGTGCCTGCGCACATTTATCACTTGTTAAAAACAATACGCACATATCCTACACTAGTGAGAGCTGCTGCTGATTGGTGCCTGCACACATTTATCGCTTGTTAAAAAGAATACGCACATATCCTACACTAGTGAGAGGTAGCTGCTGATTGGTGCCTGCACACATTTATCGCTTGTTAAAAAGAATACACACATCCTACACTAGTGAGAGCTAGCTGCTGATTGGTGCCTGCACACATTTATCTCTTGTTAAAAAGAATACACACATATCCTACACTAGTGAGAGCTAGCAGCTGATTGGTGCTGCACACATTTATCTCTTGTTAAAAAGAATACACACGGGGCGTGGCTAAGAGGCGGCCATAGCTGGTCGCACTTTATGAAGCTCCTGGTTATGCTAAGGAATATACGCTGTTTTTCCTAAGGTTGAAACCTACCAGCCTACTGCAAACCCACAATTTACTAAGTTTATGCCTTCTGGCAACTTTTTAGCTGTTGGGATCGACCGTCCATGTAATCCAGGAATGGAGTTAGCCTACTGAGACTTGAAGCCGTGGCCTACCATTGAGCTCCCAATCCTCCCCTCCTCAGCAATCTGACGTACACAGCACTAAATCTGCCATTGATAGCAACCTTAGCTACAACTTTATTATGGAGGAATCATTCTCACTCATGCATGCTCTACTAAGGGATCTTGGTCATAAGCTTGATAGCCAGTTTCATGATCTGATACTTGCTATTAGAGGAGAGACCCACGAGGCAACCTTCCGACAATCAACGAGACTTGCACCCACCACTATACCAGTAGCTGTTTCAATGCCGAGCTACAGAACACCCTCACCGGCCACTCCGACTCTCCCTCAGACCTTAGTCGGCAGAGATAGGACAGCACAAGCCTTACAGACCAACTCAGAGTTGTACATGCAGAGCCTTGATCAGCCCATTTACCTGTCGGAGGCCTGGTGTATGGTAAGCGATAGCGCTAAATCCATTATGGCGGATGCAACTAATGCCAGCGCATGGGACAGTTTTACAACTCCCTTCCCTGTAAGAGAGAAACAGAGTAAGGGATACAAGTCACAAATGGCCGATACTAACTCTGTAGATGACCGCTCTCACAACACCAATATAGCCCAGAGAGCTTTTAAAGCTGGTGCAAGCGTGAACTGGGTGGGGGCGGCCGACCTCCCAGGACACGAAGAAGATCATATCTTGGCTACAATGTTAGCAACACAAGTGGATTCCCTTCAATATGTGATTGGGTGTATTGGACTTATATTTACACCTACTGAGACAAAGCTTAATGGATGCCCAGTAATCTACTCAAATCTCACGATATTAGAGAACTCGACTCGGAAGGAAATACAGGTCTTACAGCCTCCTCGATCTCAACACTCTCTGAAGTGCCCGTGCGACATTACTTTTAAGAACAACCCCTCCCGATCTGGAATTGGGTAACGTGAACCATCGGAGAGTATATTTGCCCAATGTTACAACTGATGACTTTAGGGTCTGGGATGGTGGCTCTGGGACACACTGTTTTTGCTCACCTTACCACTAACCGTTTGTTTTATTATAGCTGAGTATGTTTCCCTGTCGGATGTATAGTGTTTGGGGAGTAGTTTTGAAGAGTAGCCTTTTATTATAGCTCTAGCTCTCTCTGATAAAGTTATTACGTTTCCTGTATGCACTGTAAGCTACACACTCACTACATATGTGATTAAACCCCTCCTTCTTATAAGGGTGAAACAACAAATCTCACTAGATAATTGCTCCTACATATGTGCCCATTTGTGTATGTGTATAGATATGCATGTATCTTGCTGAATGATGTGTATACTACCATCTTACTTGTGACCAATTCATTCTTACTGTAGTTGAGTTTATCTTCCTGAGCTGTGTCCCAGTTACTGCTATGGCAGAGGCTTTAATCTTCAGTCTCAAGATTTATAAATTTTGTAAGTACACTAAACTAAGCACCCTTACCTATATCTAATCCAAATGGGGGTATACACTGCACTCCCCTATCTATCATATCTTTGATCCCTATAGATTTCACAACAGGGACTCCTTGGTAAAGCTATACTACTTAGTTGTTCTAATGGTTTATATGATATGTTTATGTCTTCACTAGTTATGCAGATTACTCATGTTGGTAATTTCATTTATGTCCTAGCTTCACGTCATCGATGGCTCTTTACACACTCACACACACCATTAGTACTCTAGCTTTATTCCTCTTACCTTCAGCTATAAACAGCCCACTTCTAACTTAGTGAAACACACTCCTTCTTAGGCGTCCTATAGCAACAATTTGATATCTACACACATCTCAGATAACTCGGTTTTGTATAAGTGATTACCATTTTATTGTCATATTTCCATATGTTTAGCAAGAACTAGAAACCTGACTGTGTACAAAATATATACCGCACTTTTGTAATATGCCTATTGCTACTGTTCCATACGCAAATCCTCATACCCTATATCTAACTCATATCTTTGATAATGGATCTGGATGAGATATACCCTTTTTTATTTAAAGTCCCATATTGTTTATGACATTAAGGTATGTTATTTGCTACTTATACATTCTACAGGTTGTGTGCTGAATTTAGGAGACACCTTCTCCTCCATTGGGGGATAGCCTGAAGTAAGATTTATATTCTTGTTGATAACTCTCATCCCCTACACATCTCTCTTGCTTCACATAGAATACAAGAGCGATCTGCATGTTATTCATTTTCGTTATACTTATCACAATAGTAGTCTACCCTCTTGGCCACGCCCCTCTCCTCCTTTCGAACGGCTTTTGCACGTTGATCTCCCCCCAACTTCCCCTTTGTATTTACTTCTCCATTTTGAAATTCTCACTCTATTCAAAAAAGAGATTACATTTAGACGAGTCCATTCACTCATTTACCGGGAGACCTATCGCTATTTCCCTAACAACTACTCCAGAACTCCCACAGACGACCTTATAATATTGCATATAGAGAAATTGCTATTGAGCCTTTATTCAACTAGTCGCACACTATCTTTTTCTGAAGAGTCATTATTGTTATACAGATACATTTGAATCCCTAACATGTTATACAGATTATTATGTAACATGCTGACCTACACACCTTCTGTATATCTATATATTCTCTGTTAATGTGAATGGACTAAATGATATCTTTGTAACTGTTTGAAATCTCAATAAAAATATATTTAAAAAAAAAAAAAAAAAAGAATACACACATCCTACACTAGTGAGAGCTAGCAGCTGATTGGTGCTGCACACATTTATCTCTTGTTAAAAAGAATATGCACATATCCTACACTAGTGAGAACTGCAGCTGATTGGTGCCTGCACACATTTATCTCTTATTAAAAATAATGCGCACATATCCTACACTAGTGAGAGCTAGCTGCTGATTGGTGCCTGCACACATTTATCCCTTGTTAATAAGAATGCACACATATCCTACACTAGTGAGAGCTAGCTGCTGATTGGTGCTTGCACACATTTATCTCTTGTTAAAAAGAATACGCACATATCCTACACTAGTGAGAGCTGCTACTGATTGGTGCCCGCACACATTTATCTCTTGTTAAAAATAATACGCACATATCCTACACTAGTGAGAGCTAGCTGCTGATTGCTGCCTGCACACATTTATCTCTTGTTAAAAAGAATACGCACATATCCTACACTAGTGAGAGCTAGCTGCTGATTGGTGCCTGCTCACATTTATCTCTTGTTAAAAAGAATACGCACATATCCTACACTAGTGAGAGCTAGCTGCTGATTGGTACAAACAATAGGGATTAGAGTCCCTAGAAAGAAATGCTTTTGTAGCACTCTTTGCCCAGACTGACTTGTAGAGGCAAAGATTGGGTTAAAAAATAACTTTTATTAACTTAGTTAAAAAGATGGGTAAACACAAACATTTAAAAATACTCTATCGTTAGTAGCTGAATTGGATAATTTGTGAGATCTGTTATTTATCTGGCCTTTATACCATATGTTAGTCATCAGTTCTCACTATTTTATAATTACCAGTTTGTGTGCAGTGAATGTCGCCTGAATTGCGTATTTGGCAGATATTACTATATCTTAGTTCAGTGGTTCTCAACCAAAGGGAGCTCAAGGCCCGGTACATTTTAGCTAGACATGTTCAGGACCCGATATATGTATATAGTCCAGAATACACAGCCAGTACGGTGTATATGGTGTATCCGGAAGAAAGAAGGCAACACAGGAAGTTTGAACAGCAAGCCTTTTAATCCATCAAAGGTTAAACAGGAGGGCCTTAACCCATAACGTTTCGGTCTACACTTAGACCTTTTTCAAATGGAGCCCATCTCTCACATGCCTGCTTTCTTCCGGATACACCATATACACCGTGCGGGTGTGTATTCTGGACTGTGCATGCACGTTGAACTTTCCTGCAGTGCACCAGGTGGCTGTCGTGTTGGTGTGTGCCACTTCTCCTTTCTCTTTGTATATGTATGTGTGTGTGTGTGTGTGTGTATATGTATATGTATATGTATGTATATATATATATATATATATATATATATATATATATATATATATATATATATATACACACACAAAGAATGAAGAAAAGCTCGATCCTCAGGTCAGAATGGTTACATTTAAAAGCGTCTTTATTTCAAATCCATTAAAAATCCCTGGAGGGGTCCAGTACAGCAAAAGAACATAGAGCACTGTGTACTCAAGCTGACATGTTTCGGCTGAATGCCGTAATCATAGCTTGATTGAGTGCATCAGTGCTGACCATTTAAGAGACATTGTTGTTTGTGATTGGTTAAAAACAGTTAAGAGAGATTGTTGCTTGTGATTGGTTAAAAACAGTTAAGAGACATTGTTGTTTGTGATTGGTTAAAAACAATTACACATTTTTAACGTTAGAACTAAAGTGCTATGTTAACCCTATCCCTGCCTGATTGCTATATGCAGCTGACTACCTGCTATCTCTTAATGAAAAAGAACATTTGATATTGGGTATAGGTGGGGGAAGAGAGGGGGAGACCATGACTTATTATATTATATAGCTATCAGTTGTGAATTGTAGAATGTTTGGGTGTTTAATTTTACATGATTTTATTTGGATCCATTCTGTTTAATGTACTTTTATTTTTGTTGTTATTTAGCATTTTTCATTTACATTTTGAATGCCAAACCTGTAGTCTATCTCTTCTAAATATATGGAGCTATTACCTGGCTGCCTTAGTGGCCTCTAACAATTGTCACTTGACTGGTGACTATTGTACATTGTTGTACTTTCTATATATTATTATTGTATTAGTACAGAACAGAGACACTTCTTTTTCCCTCTCTAATGTAAGCTATACTTGCTTAAGTTTAGAAGAGTATATTCATTCTACATATATCTAATTACTCTATCTAACAGTCAATACTTGTACTGAATGTTTTAAAGAACTTAATTTTTGAGTAAAAAACAATATAGAGATATGATTAGAAGATGCTATTTGTTTGTATATTATTGCCAATAGTTTATAAGATCATATTCGGAGTTCAGGCCCCTTGGTACCCTTGTTTGGAGCCTAAAAAATCCAATACATCTCTCTTTTTCCTAAGATGAGATTCCTGTCCCCACCTCTTAAAGGGGTTTTGATCTTCTCAATAGCTTGCCATCTCAGGGTGGTACTGCTTTTATTGTGTGAATCCTTGAAAAGCCTAACCAGAGGGGTAGTCGCCTCTCCCATTTTAATTGTGGACAGATGGTTTCTTATTCGGACATTCACCTCAGTGGAGGTGAGTCCTACGTATTGCAACTTGCATTCCACACATGACAAAACATATATGACATAAGAGGATGTACAGTTTAGGCAGGAGGTTATTTTGAACACTTCACCTGTGACTTCTGAACGAAATTCATTCGAGATAATAACTTTATCACATGGCTTACATCTGGCTCTACCACACCTGTACATCCCCTTATGTCTTAACCAAGAACTTTCTTCTGTGACTGATACCCTTGGTAACTCAGAAGGTGCCAAATAATTTCCTATAATTTTTCTTCTGCGATAAGAGCACCTGAGGCCCTTATCCACACTACTTACAAGCCTATCATCGGCTTTAAGTAAGTGTAAATGTTTGTTTATTATACCACAGATATCCTTATATTCTGTGCTATAATCTGTAACAAATGTAACTTTACCTTCCTGAGTAGAAGGATTGGAGGGCCTTACTGATCCCTGTAAGAGTGCTTTCCTATCCAATCTTTCCACCTGTGACTTTGCTTGCTTAATAGTATATTTCGGGTAGCCCCTTTGCAGAAGTCTCTTCTCAAGATCTCTGCTCTATAGAAGGCGATACATAGTTTATGGTCATTTTCTTATCCATAGATGTGGGACAGCTCCCACCAACCCATGAAGAGGTTGGCGTATGAGGGCGCAAATTTGGCCCCCATTGCTGTCCCACACCTCTGGAGAAAAAAATCCTCATTGAACCTGAAGTAATTGTGATTGAGAAGAAAATGGGTAACTCTCAAAATATACTTAATAAATGCCTCATCAAAATAGGAAAATTTCTCTAGGAAAAAGGTCAAAGCTGTTAGACCTTCCCCATGTGGAATGGAAGAATAAAGGGCTGTGACATCAATTGTCAGCCACTTAAAGGGCCTTCCCAATTGAAATCTTCCATAAGGTTCAGTAAATACTTTGTGTCTCTTATGTGGCTTTGTAAAGAGACCACAAACGGATAGAGGATTGCATCAAGCCATTGTGACAGATGCTCAAGGAGGGACCCTATGCCGCTCACAATGGGCCATCCCTGAACATCTGCCAAGCTCTTATGCACTTTTGGAAGATGGTGGAAGATGGGCACAACAGGATTCTCTACAAATAGAAAATCATGGGTGTTCTGGAGTTTTCAGTTGCCCTATCAGTAACTAAGCAAATAAGTGTGGGTTTAGTGGGGGCCCTGGTGGGGTCTGTGTCTGTGAGGGCCATTGAGTGTGGGGTCTGGCCCTGGAGGTTGCCTGCCCTTTCTCTGGACCTTAATGTTGGGGGTCCTGGCTCTGGAGGTTGAGGGGCCTGTTGAAGGCAGGTCAGGGAGGCTACCATGTTCATTTGCATAAAATTTAATATATATATATATATATATATATATATATATATATATATATATATATATATTGGTCAGTGTGAGAGAGTGTTTCTGGGGCCTTGATTGGTCTCAGACTGCCCCTGGTGTGCAGTGGGTGCATGACAGGTCGGGGCCCACCAGCAGGGCTATCACGGCCCGGTACTGGGCCACGGCCTGGCTGTTGAGAAACCAGGTATTACTTAACTATTTTCAATTCCTCTTATTTTATCTGGGGATAAATTCTGATGCTTGTAAAGGATAACCTCCCAAGTAAGGTGTGTTAAAGGAACAGTCAACACTAGAATTTTTGTTGTTTAAAAAGAAAGATAATCCCTTTATTACCCATTCCCCAGTTTTGCACAACCAACACAGTTATATTAATATACTTTTTACCTCTGTAATTACCTTGTATCTAAGCCTCTGCAAACTGCCCCCTTATTTCAGTTCTTTTGACAGACATGCAGTTTATCCAATCAGTGCTCAGTCCTAGGTTACTTTACGTGCATGAGCTCAATGTTATCTATATGAAACATGTGAACTAATGCCCTCTAGTGGTCAAAATGTATTCAGATTAGAGGCAGTCTTCAAGTTCTAAGAAATTAGCATATGAACCTCCTAGTTTTAGCTTTCAACTAAGAATACCAAGAGAACAAAGCAAAATTAGTGATAAAAGTAAATTGGGAAGTTGTTTAAAATTGCATGCCCTATTTATTTAAATCATGAAAGTTTTTTTTGGACTTGACTGTCCCTTTAACTTTACACACTATTGAATTGCAAGTATAGCAGATGTGATGTATCTTTAATTAAAGTGCTTGGGGTTGAATTACAATCATTTTGAAGGCTAACCCACAGATAGGGTATATTACCCTTACACACTATTCCAAGTCACCGCAGTCTTTCTAGTCGGTACTGTGTAATCGTATGTAGGTCTACCTCAGTTATAATGTACTCTGAGTTTTTTCTTTTGTATTGGGTTTCTTGATTATTTGTGTATAGGTGTTATTTTATCATGCAATCCTCTGTATTGTGTTTTTTGTTTTATATTCTCAACAGTGATTTTCGATGCATATATGTTTATATTTTCGCGTGGTATACACGCTTGCGTGGTTTTTTTATCACTATTTTTTGTGTATGAGTAATATACCTTCCTCGGATACTCAGTAATTATTTTATACTCCGTATTGTGATATTGGTCTCTAATGCTTGTGGGTTAGTGTTTACTCCTGTTGTGTACACGTACTAGGTTATTTAGTAATTGCTCTGTATTAATCCACCTCTTCGTGGCGTTCTTTAATATTTAATTCTTTTATATTTTGTTCTGCCTCCTAAAGTAATTTTTATCCCTGATATCTCTCATTGATGTCACACATTCCCTCATGATGTGTCCAAACTTTCCACATTTAAAACAACGTCTCAAAAATCTCTGCTTTCCCTTACTCTCAGTTAGCATAGATATATTATTATGAGTAGCATTCTTATGCTTTGAGTCTTTAAACCAGTCTTTAAGTATATTAACAAAGTTGGTATAGGAGCTGGCATTTCTAAGAGTGATTCTTGTACTACTGTCAATTAATGTGCATTTATTTGCCATAGAATACAGAAAATCTGCATCATCTGGGGACATGTTAGGGCAGTCATAAGTTATCTTATACAGTGCAAGGTACTCAGTGCAAAACAAAATTGGGTCATCTCCTTTCTTTAAAATTGCATTTGCTATGGCACTGGTACCTCTGGCATCACAACAACACATAACATACTGTAATTCCTTTAATCTGTCCCCCGAATTTCCCCAGTTTGCATCAACATCAGGAGAAACTCCTTTATGGGTGCCTACTGGTGCCCTTAGCTGTGCAGCTAATTGTGATGGCAGCCAGGCCCTAAGCAAAGCACAGGCATCTCTGTTGCCTATATTATACTGAGTAGTAACAGCCTCTAACTTATTAGAAAGGATTACAGGTGGTGTGGAGGTGTCAAAGTGACCTAAAATATGGCACAAATTATTACGGTCTTGTATTGTAAGGGAGCAGAGTTACTATTATTATTTACTTTAGTCTGTAATTGAGAGTTACTTTGTCTGCATTCTATTTGAGGAGTTAGAATAGAGGAGACTTAGTTTAAAATTAACAAAGAACTGTCAGGAATGTTAGGGGTTTGTCCATCTAGTTCTATAGTTTGACTTTCATTACCATCTACTTCTAAAGGACAAACATGTGCTAGACTACTCCTGTAATGGTTACATTTGTCTTGTGTCCCCTGTGCTTTTAGAGACAAGATATATTGTTCTTTATTTAAGTGTTGTGATTCAGACTCCAATAAGTCTTCCTTAAAGTGATGGTAAATTTAGAGCAATTGGCAAATAAATTCTTAATCCTCAAGTATGTCCCAGATAAATTGCTATTTTTTTTTTAAATTACTCTTATTCCGTTATATAAAAATGTATATTTTACTTACAGAGCGTTATTGCTCCTTGCTCTGCCCCCACAATTACTTCCTGTTTTTTTCTTTAGCCGGCGGGAAAGATGAACCACCCCTTGCTACGTCATTGTATTGGAATCTATAGCACTCTCAGTCAGCGATCCAACATGTAGCGCATGCGTATAAATAACGTAGGGCGTGTTTGCTTATATCAGTGTTCCCGACTGGCCTGGGCTGTCATTGGTAGTTAAAAAAAACGTGAACATAGAAAATATTTACTTACAGTGGCCCTTTAAGGGTATGCACAGGTGCAACTACAGGAATTGTGTGGCCTGTGAAAAAATTAGAGTGTGGCGAAACTTTCCAATCAACGGTCACAGGCCAACAATTTGGCATAAAAACCTGCATAACGTGCAGGTAAAAATACGTAATATACTTGATTACATGCATATCATGCAGAATTCAGTACGTAGGGTTAACTACACGAGAGATAAGATCGCGAATAAGGGAGCATCTCTCCACTATCAGAGCAGGGAAATCCAGTACTCCCTTAGTGCAACAGTTTGCACTTGAACATAATAAAAGCACTGAGAGCTTCAGGTGGATGGCCATTGAAAATGTGCCAGTGCCACCGAGAGGTGGGGACAGGGAGAAAGCCCTAGGCAGACAGGAGGTGTTCTGGATCTTCAAGTTGAAGAACAGGACACCTTCAGGACTGAACTCTGCCTTCGATTTAATAAATTATTGGTACTAGTCAATACCTTTTAAAATCAATGGTATATAATACTAGAGTTTACAAACTATAAACAAATATATCCCACTATCATTTGTACATACACTTGGACAACACCCTTATACATTGGTGTACGATCATAATACATAGGGGGCAAGCGTAGGAAAATGTCAATATTCAGTACAACTTCCTTAACAAGCGAACTAGTGGGATAATACTAATAAGGAACCATGAAAAGTATAATATAAGAAATATCCCTTAAAAGGATCTAGTCAGAGAGTAGCCAATAGCTAAGGATTTGATTACACATGAGCGAACTGTTTAGGAACAATTATAACTATTTTTATATAATTTTGTTTTCGCTCCTGAAACAATAAGATTGTATTTGTTCATCAGTTTTATTATTTTTTATTTTTATTATTATTTTGATAACACATGAGCGAATTGTATAGGTACAAACATAACTATTTTCGCTTGTTAAGTGTAGTCAGTCCACGGGTCATCCATTACTTATGGAATATATCTCTTCCTAACAGGAAGTTGCAAGAGGATCACCCAAGCAGAGCTGCTATATAGCTCCTCCCCTCACATGTCATATTCAGTCATTCTCTTGCAGCCTAACTAAAGATAGGTCATTGTGAGAGGTCTGTGGTGTTTTTTAACTTAGTTTATTTCTTCAATCAAAAGTTTGTTATTTTAAATGGCACCGGAGTGTGCTGTTTGTTCTCAGGCAGCATTAGAAGAAGAATCTGCCTGCGTTTTCTTTGATTTTAGCAGACGTAACTAAGATCCACTGGCTGTTCTCATCTGAGGAGTGAGGTAACTTCAGAAAAGGGGAATAGCATGCAGGGCCCCCCTGCAAACGAGGTAAGTGCAGTAAATTATTTTTCTGAGGAATGGAATTGACTGAGAAAATACTGCTGATACCAATGTAACGTAAGTTCAGCCTTAAATGCAGTGATAGCGACTGGTATTAGGCTGATGAGTGTGTGTACACTGAATGTATTTTTCTAAGGAATGGAATTGACTCTGAAAATACTGTTAATACTGAAATAATGTATGAGCCTTAACTGCAGTGAAAGCGACTGGTAGCAGGCTTATTAATAACACTTCATAACTTTTAAAATGTATGTTCAAAACGTTTAATGGCATGTTAATCGTTTTTTGTGAGGTACTTGGTGATAAAACTTATTGGGGCATGATTTTTTCCACATGGCCATCTTTGTTTTCTGCATAGAAACAGTTATCTGAGCTTCCCCACTGTTGTAATATGAGTGGGAGGGGCCTATTTTAGCGCTTTTTTGCGCAGTAAAAATTCAGTCACAATCTGTCTACTTCATCCTCCATGATCCAGATCGTCTCTAGAGAGCTCAGGGGTCTTCAAAATTCATTTTGAGGGAGGTAATCAGTCACAGCAGACCTGTGACAGTGTGTTTTGACTGTGTTAAAAACGTTAATTATTAAATTGTTATCCGTTTTTGGGTATTAAGGGGTTAATCATCCATTTGCTGGTGGGTGCAATCCTTTGCTAACTTAATACATTTACTGTGAAAAATTGGTTGCTATAACTATTTTGGTTCATTGTTATTTCAACTGTGACAGCTTTTTGTGCTTCTTAAAGGCACAGTAGCGTTTTTTATATTGCTTGTAAATTTATTTAGAAAAGTATTTCCAAGCTTGCTAGTCTCATTGCTAATCTGTTTAAACATGTCTGACTCAGATGAATCTCTTTGTTCACTATGTTTAAAGGCCAATGTGGAGCCCAATAGAAATTTGTGTACTAATTGCATTGATGTTACTTTAAATATTTATATTGGTGCGAATCCAAGAGTTACTCATGGAGTAAGGTTAGGATTCCTAGGATATTGTCTTTTCTACAAGAGGGTTTAGAAAAGGGCTTATCTGCTAGTTCGTTAAAGGGACAGATTTCTGCTCTGTCTATTCTTCTACACAAACGTCTGGCAGAAGTTCCAGACGTTCAGGCTTTTTGTCAGGCTTTAGCTAGGATTAAGCCTGTGTTTAAGACTGTTGCTCCGCCGTGGAGTTTAAACTTAGTTCTTAACGTTCTTCAAGGCGTTCCATTTGAACCCCTTCATTCCATTGATATCAAGCTGTTATCCTGGAAGGTTCTTTTTTTGATGGCTATTTCCTCGGCTCGAAGAGTCTCTGAGTTATCTGCCTTACATTGTGATTCTCCTTATCTGATTTTTCATTCAGACAAGGTAGTTCTGCGTACTAAACCTGGGTTCTTACCTAAGGTAGTTACTAACAGGAATATCAATCAAGAGATTGTTGTTCCATCACTGTGTCCTAACCCTTCTTCAAAGAAGGAACGACTTTTGCATAATCTGGACGTAGTCCGTGCCCTGAAGTTCTATTTGCAGGCAACTAAAGATGTTCGTCAAACTTCTTCCCTGTTTGTCGTTTACTCTGGACAGAGAAGAGGTCAAAAGGCTTCGGCTACCTCTCTCTCTTTTTGGCTTCGTAGCATAATACGTTTAGCCTATGAGACTGCTGGACAGCAGCCTCCTGAAAGGTTTACAGCTCATTCTACTAGAGCTGTGGCTTCCACCTGGGCCTTTAAAAATGAGGCCTCTGTTGAACAGATTTGCAAGGCTGCAACTTGGTCTTCACTTCACACTTTTTCAAAATTTTACAAATTTGACACTTTTGCTTCTTCGGAGGCTATTTTTGGGAGAAAGGTGCTTCAGGCAGTGGTTCCTTCTGTTTAAGGTTCCTGCCTTGTCCCTCCCTTCATCTGTGTACTTTAGCTTTGGTATTGGTATTCCATAAGTAATGGATGACCCGTGGACTGACTACACTTAACAAGAGAAAACATAATTTATGCTTACCTGATAAATTTATTTCTCTTGTAGTGTAGTCAGTCCACGGCCCGCTCTGTCTTTAAGGCAGATCTAAATTTTAATTAAACTCCAGTCACCACTGCACCCTATGGTTTCTCCTTTCTCGTCTGGTTTTGGTCGAATGACTGAATATGACATGTGAGGGGAGGAGCTATATAGCAGCTCTGCTTGGGTGATCCTCTTGCAACTTCCTGTTAGGAAGAGATATATTCCATAAGTAATGGATGACCCGTGGACTGACTACACTACAAGAGAAATAAATGTATCAGGTAAGCATAAATTATGTTTTGATACTATTTTGTTATCATTTTGGTATCGCTCCTGAAACAATAAGATTGTATTTGTTTATTATTAGTATTATTATTATTCTTGCATGACATTAATCTACATATGGACAGCATCTGTTATTTGTTTAGCAATATTCTTAGCCTAACAAATGGTGTGTTTTAGGGTGAAGTGTTGCTTTTGACAGTTGTAAGCAGTCCGGATTGGCTCAACTGATTGCCCAATAGGAGGAATGTTAGCCCTAGAAAAAGGGCGCTTGTTTTTCATTTTTATCAGCTATGACTACGGCTTGCAGCTGAAACACGTCAGCTGTTCTCTGACTTTCCTACCTATTTCAGCAATCAGCTGCCGTCAGTGTTCTGAGAGCACTACTTTACCATGAACAGTTACGTTGTTGTTGCAACAGGATAAGACTTTTGTTTTGTTTTTGAGTGCATTTTATATTCAGCGTTGTTCTGAAATAAACGCTGTTTCTTTCATCCACTGGTGCTCCTGTTACCTTTATTTTTCCTGTGACCAGCGGATCCCTCCACAGTGAGCACGGAAGAGGTTTGCGCCTCCTCCCCTCGCCTACTCGCGGAATGGACAGACAACTTACCGGGTGGTGACGTCCAGAGCCATTGACCTATGGGAAGAGCCGCACGCGTCTGAGGAGGGCGGGTCTATATTGAGTTGCGTCAACTGGCGGAGTCGAGGAGCTCCAAGGCACCCTGGGCGACAAAGCATCGCAGGATAAGGAGAGAAAAAATCCCCGGTGATCACGGACCACCGACATCCAGTACCAAGAGCCAGGCCGACCACAGATCACCCCCTAGGACCGGACGCGGTAAGTCGACTCACACAGTCATACAGTTCTTTCCTAGTGTGTGGGACTTTTTTCAATAAGATTTTTTTTCTCTCACGCATCCCTGTAAATCCAGTAAAAGCTCAGGCTTTTCTGAAGTGTGTTTCAGACCTGGAGTCTTCAGGGGTAATCATGCCAGTTCCTCCTCATGAACAAGGTTTGGGTTTTTATTCAAACCTATTCATTGTACCAAAGAAAGAAAATTTATTCAGACCAGTTCTGGATCTGGAAATTTTGAATCGTTATGTAAGAGTACCAACTTTCAAGATGGTGACTATAAGGACTATTCTGCCTTTTGTTCAGCAAGGACATTATATGTCTACAATAGACTTGCAGGATGCATACCTTCATATTCCGATTCATCCAGAACACTATCAGTTTCTGAGATTCTCTTTTCTAGACAAGCATTACCAATTTGTTGCTCTTCCATTTGGCCTAGCAACAGCTCCAAGGATCTTTTCAAAGGTTCTGGGTGCCCTATTATCTGTAATCAGAGAACAGGGTATTGCGGTGTTTCCTTATTTGGACGATATCTTGGTACTAGCTCAGTCTTTACATACTGCAGAATCTCGCACGAATCAACTAGTTTCTTCGGAAAAATGGTTGGAGGATCAATTTACCAAAAAGTTTCTTGATTCCTCGGACAAGGGTCACCTTTTTAGGCTTCCAGATAGATTCAGTGTCCATGACTCTGTCTCTAACAGACAAGAGATGTTTAAAATTGGTCGCAGCATGCCGGCACCTTCAGTCTCAGTCATTCCCTTCAGTGGCTATGTGCATGGAAGTTTTAGGTCTCATGACTGCAGCATCGGACGCGATCCCCTTTGCTCGTTTTCACATGAGACCTCTACAGCTTTGCATGCTGAATCAATGGTGCAGGTATTATACAAAGATATCACAATTAATATCCTTGAATCCCAATGTACGACACTCTCTGACATGGTGGATAGATCACCATCGTTTGGTTCAAGGGGCTTCTTTTGTTCGGCCAACCTGGACTGTGATCTCAACAGATGCAAGTCTTTCAGGTTGGGGAGCTGTTTGGGGATCTCTGACAGCACAAGGGGTTTGGAAATCTCAAGAGGCGAGATTACCAATAAATATTTTAGAACTCTGTGCAATTCTCAGGGCTCTTCAGTTTTGGCCTCTGCTAAAGAGAGAACCATTCATTTGTTTTCAGACAGACAATATCACAACTGTGGCTTATGTCAATCATCAGGGTGGGACTCACAGTCCCCAAGCTATGAAAGAAGTATCTCGGATACTTGCTTGGGCGGAATCCAGCTCCTGTCTAATCTCTGCGGTGCATATCCCAGGTGTAGACAATTGGGAGGCGGATTATCTCAGCCGCCAGACTTTACATCCAGGGGAGTAGTCTCTCCATCCAGATGTGTTTTCTCAGATTGTTCAGATGTGGGGTCTTCCAGAGATAGATCTCATGGCTTCTCATCTAAACAAGAAACTTCCCAGATACCTGTCCAGGTCCAGGGATGTTCAGGCGGAAGCAGTGGATGCACTGACACTTCCTTGGGCCTAGATTTGGAGTTTGGCGTTAGCCGTGAAAACCAGCGTTAGAGGCTCCTAACGCTGGTTTTAGGCTACCGCCGGTATTTGGAGTCACTCAAAATAGGGTCTAACGCTCACTTTTCAGCCGCGACTTTTCCATACCGCAGATCCCCTTACGTCAATTGCGTATCCTATCTTTTCAATGGGATTTTTCTAACTCCGGTATTTAGAGTCGTTTCTGAAGTGAGCGTTAGACATCTAACGACAAAACTCCAGCCGCAGGAAAAAAGTCAGTAGTTAAGAGCTTTCTGGCTAACGCCGGTTTATAAAGCTCTTAACTACTGTGCTCTAAAGTACACTAACACCCATAAACTACCTATGTACTCCTAAACCGAGGTCCCCCCACATCGCCGACACTCGAATAATTTTTTTTAACCCCTAATCTGCCGACCGCCACCTACGTTATCCTTATGTACCCCTAATCTGCTGCCCCTAACACCGCCGACCCCTGTATTATATTTATTAACACCTAACCTGCCCCCCACAACGTCGCCTCCACCTACCTACACTTATTAACCCCTAATCTGCCGACCGCAAAGCGCCGCCACCTACGTTATCCTTATGTACCCCTAATCTGCTGCCCCTAACACCGCCGACCCCTGTATTATATTTATTAACCCCTAATCTGCCCCCCTCAACGTCGCCTCCACCTGCCTACACTTATTAACCCCTAATCTGCCGACCGGACCTGAGCGCTACTATAATAAAGTTATTAACCCCTAATCCGCCTCACTAACCCTATAATAAATAGTATTAACCCCTAATCTGCCCTCCCTAACATCGCCGACACCTAACTTCAATTATTAACCCCTAATCTGCCGACCGGAGCTCACCGCTATTCTAATAAATGGATTAACCCCTAAAGCTAAGTCTAACCCTAACACTAACACCCCCCTAATTTAAATATAATTTTAATCTAACGAAATTAATTAACTCTTATTAAATAAATTATTCCTAATTAAAGCTAAATACTTACCTGTAAAATAAATCCTAATATAGCTACAATATAAATTATAATTATATTATAGCTATTTTAGGATTAATATTTATTTTACAGGTAACTTTGTATTTATTTTAACCAGGTACAATAGCTAAAATAGTTAAAATAATTACAAATTTACCTGTAAAAGAAATCCTAACCTAAGTTACAATTAAACCTAACACTATACAATCAATAAATTAATTAAATAAACTAACTACAATTACCTACAATTAACCTAACACTACACTATCAATAAATTAATTAAATACAATTCCTACAAATAAATACAATTAAATAAACTTGCTAAAGTACAAAAAATAAAAAAGAACTAAGTTACAAAAAATAAAAAAATATTTACAAACATAAGAAAAATATTACAACAATTTTAAACTAATTACACCTACTCCAAGCCCCCTAATAAAATAACAAAGCCCCCCAAAATAAAAAAATGCCCTACCCTATTCTAAATAACTAAAGTTCAAAGCTCTTTTACCTTACCAGCCCTGAACAGGGCCCTTTGCGGGGCATGCCCCAAGAAGTTCAGCTCTTTTGCCTGTAAAAAAAAACATACAATACCCAAGCCCCCCAACATTACAACCCACCACCCACATACCCCTAATCTAAACCAAACCCCCCTTAAATAAACCTAACACTAAGCCCCTGAAGATCTTCCTACCTTATCTTCACCATACCAGGTTCACCGATCCGTCCTGAAGAGCTCCTCCGATGTCCTGATCCAAGCCCAAGCGGGGGGCTGAAGAGGTCCATGATCCGGATGAAGTCTTCTATCAACGGCATCTTCAATCTTCTTTCTTCCGGATCCATCTTGCAGACCTCCGACGCGGAACATCCTGCTGGCCCGACGGACTAACGACGAATGACGGTTCCTTTAAGGGACGTCATCCAAGATGGCGTCCCTCGAATTCTGATTGGCTGATAGGATTCTATCAGCCAATCGGAATTAAGGTAGGAATATTCTGATTGGCTGATGGAATCAGCCAATCAGAATCAAGTTCAATCCGATTGGCTGATCCAATCAGCCAATCAGATTGAGCTCGCATTCTATTGGCTGATCAGAACAGCCAATAGATTGCGAGCTCAATCTGATTGGCTGATTGAATCAGCCAATCGGATTGAACTTGAATCTGATTGTCTGATTGGCTGATTCCATCAGCCAATCAGAATTTTCCTACCTTAAGTCCGATTGGCTGATAGAATCCTATCAGCCAATCAGAATTCGAGGGACGCCATCTTGGATGACGTCCCTTAAAGGAACCGTCATTCGTTTTTAGTCCGTCGGGCCAGCAGGATGTTCCGCGTCGGAGGTCTGCAAGATGGATCCGGAAGAAAGAAGATTGAAGATGCCGTTGATAGAAGACTTCATCCGGATCATGGACCTCTTCAGCTCCCGCTTGGATGAAGACTTCATCCGGATCATGGACCTCTTCAGCCCCCCGCTTGGGCTTGGATCAGGACATCGGAGGAGCTCTTCAGGACGGATCGGTGAACCTGGTATGGTGAAGATAAGGTAGGAAGATCTTCAGGGGCTTAGTGTTAGGTTTATTTAAGGGGGGTTTGGGTTAGATTAAGGGTATGTGGGTGGTGTGTTGTAATGTTGGGGGGCTTGGGTATTGTATGGTTTATTTACAGGCAAAAGAGCTGAACTTCTTGGGGCATGCCCCGCAAAGGGCCCTGTTCAGGGCTGGTAAGGTAAAAGAGCTTTGAACTTTAGTTATTTAGAATAGGGTAGGGCATTTTTTTTATTTTGGGGGGCTTTGTTATTTTATTAGGGGGCTTGGAGTAGGTGTAATTAGTTTAAAATTGTTGTAATATTTTTCTTATGTTTGTAAATATTTTTTTATTTTTTGTAACTTAGTTCTTTTTTATTTTTTGTACTTTAGCAAGTTTATTTAATTGTATTTATTTGTAGGAATTGTATTTAATTAATTTATTGATAGTGTAGTGTTAGGTTAATTGTAGGTAGTTTATTTAATTAATTTATTGATAGTATAGTGTTAGGTTTAATTGTAACTTAGGTTAGGATTTCTTTTACAGATAAATTTGTAATTATTTTAACTATTTTAGCTATTGTACCTGGTTAAAATAAATACAAAGTTACCTGTGAAATAAATATTAATCCTAAAATAGCTATAATATAATTATAATTTATATTGTAGCTATATTAGGATTTATTTTACAGGTAAGTATTTAGCTTTAATTAGGAATAATTTATTTAATAAGAGTTAATTAATTTCGTTAGATTACAATTATATTTAACTTAGGGGGGTGTTAGTGTTAGGGTTAGACTTAGCTTTAGTGGTTAATACATTTATTAGAATAGCGGTGAGCTCCAGTCGGCAGATTAGGGGTTAATAATTGAAGTTAGGTGTCGGCGATGTTAGGGAGGGCAGATTAGGGGTTAATACTATTTATTATAGGGTTAGTGAGGCGGATTAGGGGTTAATAACTTTATTATAGTAGCGCTCAGGTCCGCTCGGCAGATTAGGGGTTAATAAGTGTAGGCAGGTGGAGGCGACGTTGTGGGGGGCAGATTAGGGGTTAATAAATATAATATAGGGGTCGGCGATGTTAGGGCAGCAGATTAGGGGTACATAGGGATAATGTAAGTAGCGGCGGTTTACGGAGCGGCAGATTAGGGGTTAATAATAATATGCAGGGGTCGGCGATAGCGGGGACGGCAGATTAGGGGTTAATAAGTGTAAGGTTAGGGGTGTTTAGACTCGGGGTACATGTTAGAGTGTTAGGTGCAGACGTAGGAAGTGTTACCGCATAGCAAACAATGGGGCTGCGTTAGGAGCTGAACGCGGCTTTTTTGCAGGTGTTAGGTTTTTTTTCAGCTCAAACAGCCCCATTGTTTCCTATGGGAGAATCGTGCACGAGCATGTTTTTGAGGCTGGCCGCGTCCGTAAGCAACTCTGGTATCGAGAGTTGAAGCTGCGTTAAAAATGCTCTACGCTCCTTTTTTGGAGCCTAACGCAGCCTTTATGTGGACTCTCAATACCAGAGTTATTTTTATGGTGCGGCCAGAAAAAAGCCGGCGTTAGTTTTTTGGGTCGTTACCGACAAAACTCCAAATCTAGCCGTTGGTGTTATCATCCTGCTTACATCTTCCCGCCTCTAGTTCTCCTTCCAAGAGTTATCTCCAAAATCAACATGGAACAGTCTTTTGTGTTGCTGGTGGCTCCAGCATGGCCATACAGGTTTTGGTATGCGGATCTGGTTCGGATGTCCAGTTGCCCGCCTTGGCCACTTCCGTTATGGCCGGACCTACTATCTCAAGGTCCGTTTTTCCATCAGGATCTCAAATCATTAAATTTGAAGGTATGGAAATTGAACTCTTAGTTCTAAGTCATAGAGATTTCTCTGACTCAGTGATTAATACTATGTTACAAGCTCGTAAATCTGTCTCTAGAAAGATTTATTATAGAGTTTGGAAGACTTACATTTCGTGGTGTTCTTCTCATAAATTCTCCTGGCATTCTTTTAGAATTCCTAGAATTTTACAGTTTCTTCAGGATGGTTTGGATAAGGGTTTGTCTGCAAGTTCCTTGAATGGTCAAATCTCCGCTCTTTCTGTTTTATTTCACAGAAAGATTGCTATACTTCCTGATATTCACTGTTTTGTACAGGCTTTAGTTCGTATTAAGCCTGTCATTAAATCAATTTCTCCTCCTTGGAGTCTTGATTTGGTTCTGAAGGCTTTACAGTCTCCTCCATTTGAGCCTATGCATTCTTTGGACATTAAACTACTTTCTTGGAAAGTGTTGTTCCTTTTGTCTATCTCTTCTGCTAGAAGAGTTTCTGAGCTCTTTCTTGTGAGTCTCCTTTTCTGATTTTTCATCAGGATAAGGCAATTTTGCGGACTTCTTTTCAATTTAACCTAAGGTTGTGAACTGTCAGGGTACAGGTAAATACAGATATTAATATATATATATATATATATATATATATATATATATATATATATATATATATATATATATATATATATATATATATATATATATATGTCAATAGGACAGGGGAATGTGTTAATGTATGAAACCATATTTTTATCAGATCTTACTGAAATAGGATTGAGATTCTGATGTCAGGATTTGATTCACAAAAACCCCACAAGTTTGAATAAACATATCTCAAGACTAAAATTGCAGACAGGATGTCCCAAGAAACAAAAGGGAAGCATTTGCTCTTAATTGGAAGTGCAAACTCATGTTCAGCTCTTCCCCCATTTAGTATGCAAAATTATTCTAAAACACCCCAGTGAGGGAAATAAACATTTGGCTTATTTAACTTTAACAGCCATCTCAGGATACAATATGTTTTTCTACCTGGAAATGTGTGATAAACTCCCTACTCCTCACAGAGGAACCTGTTAGTCTATTTTAAAATGACATGTCTTGGGAAAACCTTAGCCTCACACTCAGGTGCAAATGAATCCTGCTGTGCAACGCTGACACTTGAATATACATAATGTTAGACATTGCGTCTGGGGAGGATCACACACAGTGGAAGCACATGGCTTACATTATAATTACAAATCTCACTGTTAAAACAACTGTATTTAGATTTCAAATAAATAAATATATATTTTAATGGATATGAAACTGTCTAGTTATGTTATTAAATATAAACACATTGTTACGGTTACCCTTAGTCTCGCTGAGAGATGGACCGCTTAGTAGCCTGGATCCCTATTGCTAAAGAGGGGAGAAGCTGCTTTCCATAGTATTCTATATGAGTCTCGCAAATATAGAATAATCTCCCTTAGCTGCAGTACAGCTAGGATACCCTTCTGCCCACAAAAACGAGTCAACGCTGCGATTGAGGGTCAAACAAGAACTCAGGACTGGGATGCCCAGCCTGCTTTTTATTAAGGTTACATGCACACAGGGCACTCCCAGGGGGAGAGGGGGGGAAGCACAAAATCCCCCATCACACATTTAGATAGAGAGCACTGTCCTTTGACAGGCCACAATAGGATTACAGTACTTAAGATAACAAGTTTACAAGTTCATCTTATCAATTAGCAGTCTGGCTCCAGAGGTGATTAGACAATAGTTTCTAAAAGCTGAAAAAAAAGAGTTAACTCTTTATGAAATGATACTTGTTACGGTTTTCTTGGAGCCCTTCTTAGGCGCTGGCTTGCTGGTTCAGGCATTGCTGCTGGGAAATAAGCTCTTCACAACAAAATAACTAATGCTTCTGTAACAGTGCTCCCTTTCTGTGGAACACTCTGGCAGACACGGTCTGACCCCTTTTCGGGGCAGACTAAGGCTGTCCAGACCACTGGTTATGCGGGGCTGAGGTCGGTTTGTCTGGACAACCCATCGGCGTTGCCATTCTGTTTCCCAGGTCTGTAAGTAATGGTGAAATTGAAGGGTTGCAACGATAAGCTCCAACGTAATAGCCTGCCGTTATCTCCAGAGACCCGGTTCAGCCACACCAACGGGTTATGGTCGGTGACCAGAGTGAACTCCTGACCATATAAATAGGGAGTCAATTTCTTTAATGCCCACACCAAAGCCAAACACTCCTTTTCGACCGCTGCATAGCTGACTTCGCGGGGCAGGAGCTTCCGGCTGATGTAGGCAACTGGATGCTCCCCTCCATCTTCGCCTACTTGGCTGAGGACGGCTCCCAGCCCGAACATGGAAGCATCTGTATGGACGATAAAACGTTTGTTAAGGGCTGGGGCCGCCAAGACAGGAGCGTTAATTAGAGCATTTTTGAGAGCCTGGAAAGCCGTTTCACAGTGGGGAGACCACAGGACCTGTCGAGGTAAGTTCTTTTTGGTCAAGTCAGTCAGGGGTTTGGCAAGTGTGCTGTAGTCTGGTACAAACCGTCTATAGTACCCTGCCGTGCCCAGGAAGGCTAGGACCTGAGTCTTAGTGATGGGGGTGGGCCAATTGGCGACAGCTTCTATTTTGGCCGGCTCTGGTCGCTGCTTTCCACACCCCACCCGGTGACCCAGGTACTGTACCTCGGCCATCCCAAAGTGGCATTTTTCTGGCTTCAGAGTCAGGCCAGCAGCCCGGATCTGATCCAGAACCATTCCCACATGAGCTAAGTGGTCCTCCCAGGACTCACTGTGGATCGCTATGTCGTCCAGGTAGGCGCAAGCAAAACTCTGGAAGCCATCCAGGAGCCTATCCACCAAGCGCTGGAATGTAGCTGGGGCATTCTTCATCCCAAACGGCATTACCCTAAACTGATATAAGCCGAATGGAGTGACGAATGCCGACTTGGGGATAGCCTCCGGGGCCAGGGGAATCTGCCAGTAACCTTTGCAGAGGTCAATAGTGGTCAGGTAATTTCCCCTGGCTATACGATCGAGTAGCTCGTCTACCCTGGGCATAGGGTAAGCGTCCGTCACGGTCTTTTCATTGAGCCTCCGATAGTCTACGCAGAACCGGGTGGTCCCATCTTTCTTGGGCACCAAGACAACTGGGGAGGCCCAGGGACTATCGGAGGGCTCAATTACCCTGAGCTGGAGCATCTCATCGATCTCCTTCTTCATTCCTGTCCTAACTGCTTCGGGGATTCGGTACGGAGCCTGGCGCAAGGGAGCTTGTCCCGGAGTATCTACCTGGTGGGTGGTTAAAGTAGTGTACCCTGGCTTCGGGGAGAAGGTGAGGTGTTTGGACTGGAGGAGTTGGTTGAGCTGCTCCCTTTCAGTGGGGCTAAGTCGGTCCCCTATCTGAACCTGCGCCACTATACCTGTGGGGAGGCTCTTTTCTAATAGGTCTGGAATGGGTAAACTGTCGGGGTCTTCCTGAGGGGAACAACATACGGCCGTCACGTTCTCTGGTCGCTCAAAATATTCCTTGAGCATGTTTACATGGAATGTCTTTCTAAGATTGTTGTCGTGGCAGCTAGCTATCACATAAGTGGTGTCTCCCCTTTTCTCTACGATCTGGTAGGGACCCTGCCAGGACGCCTGCAATTTGTCTGTCTTCACCGGCTTAAGTACTAACACCTTTTGTCCTATGGTGAAGATTCTCTTTCGGGCCCCCCGATCGTACCATACTTTCTGTCTTCTCTGGGCCAACTGGAGATTAGCCCGCACGGATTTGGCTAATTGCTCCATTCGGTCCCTGAGTTCCAGCACGTATGGCACAATTGGGACACCGTCAGCCTCCATCTCTCCCTCCCAGTGCTCCCGGATCAGGTTTAGGGGTCCCCGTACCTTTCTTCCGTAGAGCAACTCGAAGGGAGAGAACCCTGTCGTTTCCTGGGGCACCTCCCGATAAGCAAATAGGAGGTGCGGCAGGAAGCGTTCCCAGTCTCGGTATTCCTGAGTGAACGTCTTGAGCATTTGCTTGAGGGTCCCATTGAACCTCTCACACAGCCCGTTCGTCTGGGGGTGGTATGGGGAGCTCAGGAGGGACTTAATTTTGCAAACCTGCCAGAGTTGTTGGGTCAATTCAGCCGTAAATTGGGTGCCTCGGTCGGATAGGATTTCTTTTGGAAATCCTACCCGGGAGAACACCTGTACTAGTGCATTCGCTACCGTATCCGCTTGTATGTTGGATAGGGCGACAGCCTCTGGGTACCTGGTAGCGTAGTCCACTACGGTAAGAATGTATCGCTTACCGGAGGGACTAGGGGTAGCCAGTGGTCCCACTAGGTCAATAGCAACCCGGCTGAAGGGTTCCTCTACAATGGGCATATTTACTAGCTGGGCTTTAGGGTGATCGCCTCGCCTTCCTACTCGTTGACACACATCGCAGGTGTTACAGTAAGTTCTAACGTCAGCGTGCACCCCTGGCCAAAAGAACGTGTGAGTAATGCGGTGTAGGGTACGGGTAACGGCTAGGTGGCCTGCTAAGGGGATGTCGTGGCCTATTTTGAGGATTTCTTGACGGTATTTGTGGGGCACTACCAGCTGTCGCCTACGCTGTCCCCTTTTCTCTGTCCAGCGGTATAGTTTCCCTTTTTCCCATAAGAATGTTTCGTTATCTGCCCCGCCCCCTCCGGTCCCTGCTCGTTCCCGGTACTTTTGTAAGGTCGGGTCAGTCTTAGACTCTGCCTCGAAAGCATCTGGGGTGTCCCAGGGTATGGGGCCTAACCTGTCAGGCAAGGTCGGGGTAGGTCTTACCTGTGTCTCCCGCACTGGTGAGAGCTCTCGCTCCGTCCGGGCTTGGGCCCGTGTAGTCACTGGGTCCGCCTCGTTGTTGCATACTGGAGCATAGGCAGAAGTCATGGGGCCCAAATCGTTGCCCAGTAGTACTTCGGCAGGTAAATTATCCATTAGGCCCACGTTCACAGCCCCCTTTCCCGCTCCCCAATCAAGATGCACTTTAGCTGTTGGAATTTTGTACACATCCCCCCCCGCCACTCTAACGGCCACAGTCTGTCCGGATCGCTTGTGCTCTGGCACCAAATGACTCTGTACCAGCGTGATAGTAGCCCCTGTGTCTCGCAATCCCTCGGTAGATCGCCCCTCGAGCCATACCCTCTGCCGATGGTGCTGGCGGTTATCTGAGGCAGCATATACAGGGTCTGCCTCGTGAAGCGGCCCCACATATCCCTCCATAGGGGCCTCTTGGTTAACACAGAGGGCCCGGGCCGGACGATAGGACCCAGAGGGGTAATTGTAATTCCTGGGTGTCTGGTGCGTATTAAGGGGGCAGCTAGCCATGAAATGCCCTGGTTGCTTGCATCGGTGGCAAGTCGGTCTGGGACGCTCAGAGCTGTTATTGGGTGGTCCTGAGTGTCGGACGGGCCCTGTGGGCACCGGGGCTCGGAATTCAGCACGAGGGGGTGCACGGTAAACCTCTCTGGGTTCGACCCGTGCTGGAGCTCGGTAGTTCATGGGTTCGTGAAGACGGGAGTCATAATGTTCATCGGCCAATTTGGCTGCTTCTTCTAAGGTAGAAGGCCGCCTGTCTCGCAGCCATTCCTTCCCTTGCTGTTCCATGCCATTATAAAAATGTTCTAAGAGAAACAATTGTAAAATTTCCTCCCCAGTCACCGCTTTACTTCCGCTCAGCCAGTGATTTGCCGCTCTCCGCATTCGGTGCGCCCATTCCATATGGGTATCGTTAGGCTTCTTTTCCGTGCCCCGAAACTGTCGGCGATACGTGTCCGGAGTTACAGCGTACCGTCGCAACAGTGTCTCCTTAACTAGCTCATACTGTGTCACTTCCTCAGCACCCAGAGTACGAAAGGCTTCCAGGGCTCGCCCGGATAGTTTCCCAGACAATATCGTGGGCCACTCTCTGTTGGGAATCTGGTGCAGGGCACATTGCCTTTCGAAGTCCGCCAAATATTCATCAATCCCTGTCTCGCTCTCTAGGAAGGGTCGAAATGCCGCATAGGGTATCTTGGGCCTCCCAGCATTTTCGACAGGGATGATTACCTGCGGGGCTTCAGCATTGCGGTGTGCGTTCGCTAGGTTGAGTTCGTGGGCTCGAGTCTCTCGTATATCCTCGTCCGCCTCCGCCATCAACTGCTGTACCAATTCCATGGAGGGGTTCGGCCCGTATAATGAGAGCCTTTCCCGAACAATCCTGGTTTTTTCGTCACTAATCGTGGTCGGTGTTTCCGCCATTGTGAAGCTCTGATCCAGTTCGGTCAATTCTGCGATCAGCTCTCTCCTCGGCCGGTTGCTGGCGTACCCCCCTCTGCTTTCAAGTAAATCTTTTAGGGTTGTACGCTTCAATTTTTCGTAAGCGCTCTCCATCCGTTCTGTACCTCTCCTAGGAAATCCAGGAAAATCCCGCCGCTGCCGCCAAATGTTACGGTTACCCTTAGTCTCGCTGAGAGATGGACCGCTTAGTAGCCTGGATCCCTATTGCTAAAGAGGGGAGAAGCTGCTTTCCATAGTATTCTATATGAGTCTCGCAAATATAGAATAATCTCCCTTAGCTGCAGTACAGCTAGGATACCCTTCTGCCCACAAAAACGAGTCAACGCTGCGATTGAGGGTCAAACAAGAACTCAGGACTGGGATGCCCAGCCTGCTTTTTATTAAGGTTACATGCACACAGGGCACTCCCAGGGGGAGAGGGGGGGAAGCACAAAATCCCCCATCACACATTTAGATAGAGAGCACTGTCCTTTGACAGGCCACAATAGGATTACAGTACTTAAGATAACAAGTTTACAAGTTCATCTTATCAATTAGCAGTCTGGCTCCAGAGGTGATTAGACAATAGTTTCTAAAAGCTGAAAAAAAAGAGTTAACTCTTTATGAAATGATACTTGTTACGGTTTTCTTGGAGCCCTTCTTAGGCGCTGGCTTGCTGGTTCAGGCATTGCTGCTGGGAAATAAGCTCTTCACAACAAAATAACTAATGCTTCTGTAACACACATGAACATATATATGGAAAGTAAAAGATTGAATGAAATTTGTAATAATCCCATATTTGAATTACATATATATATATATATATATATATATCTTGCTTTCTCTTGTAAGGTGTATCCAGTCCACGGATCATCCATTACTTGTGGGATATTCTCATTCCCAACAGGAAGTTGCAAGAGGACACACACAGCAGAGCTGTAATATAGCTCCTCCCCTAACTGTCATAGCCAGTCATTCTCTTGCAACTCTCAACAAGCTAGGTCGTTGTAGGAGAGAGTGGTTAAATATAGTTAGTTTATTTTCTTCAATCAAAGGTTTGTTATTTTTAAATAGTACCGGAGTTGTGCTATTTTATCTCAGGCAGTAAATAGAAGAAGAATCTGCCTGAGGTTTCTATGATCTTAGCAGGTTGTAACTAAGATCCATTGCTATTCTCACATATGTCTGAGGGGATTACACAGATGAGGTAACTTCAGCGAGAGAATGGCGTGCAGTTTATTCTGCTATCAGGTATGTGCAGTTATAATTTTTTCTAGAAAACACTAGAAAATGCTGCTGATACCGGATTAATGTAAGTGAAGCCTGAATACAGTGATTTAATAACTACTGGTATCATGCTTACTCCCAGGGGTAATACCCTTATTATATTGCAATATAAAATGTTTGCTGGCATGTTTAATCATTTTTATATATGCTTTGGTGATAAAACTTTATTGGGCCTAGTTTTTTCCACATGGCTGGCTTAAATTTTGACTAGAAACAATTTCCACTGTTGTAGTATAAAAGTTACAGTTGGTGCAGTTAAAATTACAAACTGTGACATCCAGCTTCCCTCAAAGGCCCTCTGAATGCTATAGGACATCTCTAAAGGGCCCAAAGGCTTTCCAAAGTCGTTTATTGGGGAAGGTAGGGCCACAGCTTGCTGTGGCAGTTGGTTGTGACTATTAAAAAATGTCTATTTCGTTTTTTTTTTTATCCGTTTTTTGAACTAAGGGGTTAATCATCCATTTGCAAGTTGGTGCAATGCTCTGTTAGCCTATTATACACACTGTAAAAATTTCGTTTGATTTACTGCATTTTTTCACTGTTTTTCAAATTCTGACAAAATTTGTTTCTCTTAAAGGCACAGTACCATTTTTTATATTTGCTTGTTAACTTGCTTTAAAGTGTTTTCCAAGCTTGCTAGTCTCATTGCTATTCTGTATAAACATGTCTGACATAGAAGAAACTCCTTGTTTATTATGTTTAAAAGCCATGGTGGAACCCCCTCTTAGAATGTGTACCAAATGTACTGATTTCATTTTATGCAATAAAGATCATTTTCTGTCTTTAAAAAATTTATCACCAGAGGAATATGACGAGGGGGAAGTTATGCCGACTAACTTTCCCCACGTGTCAGACCCTTTGACTCACGCTTAAGGGACTCACGCTCAAATGGTGCCAAGTACATCTAGGGCGCCCATAGCGTTTACTTTACAAGACATGGCGGCAGTCATGGATAATACACTGTCAGCGGTATTAGCCAGACTACCTGAACTTAGAGGTAAGCGAGATAGCTCTGGGGTGAGACAAAATGCAGAGCATACTGACGCTTTAAGAACCATGTCTGATACTGCCTCACAATATGCAGATGCTGAGGAAAGAGAGCTTCAGTCAGTGGGTGATGTTAATGACTCAGGAAAGATACCTGATTCTGATATTTCTACATTTAAATTTAAGCTTGAACACCTCCGCGTGTTGCTTAGGGAGGTTTTAGCTGCTCTGAATGACTGTGATACCATTGCAGTGCCAGAGAAATTGTGTAGACTGGATAAATACTTTGCAGTGCCGGTGTGTACTGATGTTTTTCCAAATACCTAAAAGGTTTACAGAAATTATTAATAAGGAATGGGATAGACCAGGTGTGCCGTTCTCTTCCCCTCCTATTTTTAGAAAAATGTTTCCAATAGACGCCACCACACGGGACTTATGGCAGTCAGTCCCTAAGGTGGAGGGAGCAGTTTCTACTCTAGTAAAGCGTACTACTATCCCTGTCGAGGACAGTTGTGCTTTTTTTTTTTTTTAGATCCAATGGATAGAAAATTAGAGGTTACCTTAAGAAAATATTTATTCAACAAGGTTTTATCCTACAGCCCCTTGCATGCATTGCCCCTGTCACTGCTGCTGCGGCGTACTGGTTTGAGTCTCTGGAAGAGGCTTTACAGGTAGCGACTCCATTGGATGACATACTTGGCAAACTTAGAGCACTTAAGCTAGCCAATTCTTTTATTCTGATGCCATTGTTCATTTGACTAAACTAATGGCTAAGAATTCTGGTTTTGCTATACAGGCGCGCAGAGCGCTATGGCTTAGATCATGGTCAGCTGACGTGACTTCAAAATCTAAGCTACGTAACAGTCCCTTCAAGGGGCAGACCCTATTCGGGCCTGGTTGAAGGAGATTATTGCTGATATCACTGGAGGAAAAGGTCATGCCCTTCCTCAGGACGGGTCCAAATCTAGGGCCAAACAGTCTAATTTTCGTGCCTTTCAAAACTTCAAGGCAGGTGCGGCATCAACTTCCTCTAATGCTAAACAAGAGGGAACTTTTGCTCAATCCAAGACGGTCTGGAGACCAAACCTGACCTGGAAAAAAGGTAAGCAGGTAAAAAAGCCTGCTGCTGCCTCTAAGACAGCATGAAGGAACGGCCCCCTATCCGGGAACGGATCTAGTAGGGGGCAGACTTTCACTTTTTGACCAGGGGTGGGCAAGAGATGGTCAGGATCCCTGGGCGTTGGAAATTATATCCCAGGGATATCTTCTGGACTTCAAAGCTTCCCCCCCAAAAGGGAGATTTCACCTTTCACAATTATCTGCACACCAGATAAAGAGAGAGGCATTCTTACACTGTGTACGAGACCTCCTAGTTATGGGAGTGATCCATCCAGTTCCAAAGGAGGAACAGGGACAGGGTTTTTACTCAAATCTGTTTGTGGTTCCCAAAAAAGAGGGAACCTTCAGACCAATTTTGGATCTAAAGATCTTAAACAAATTCCTCAAAGTTCCGTCGTTCAAGATGGAAACTATTCGTACCATCCTACCACTGATCCAGGAGGGTCAATATATGACTACAGTGGATCTAAAGGATGCTTATCTTCACATTCCGATACACAAAGATCATCATTGGTTTCTCAGGTTTGCCTTTCAAGACAGGCATTACCAGTTGTAGCTCTTCCCTTGGGATTAGCTACAGCCCCAAGAATCTTTACAAAGGTTCTAGGGTCGCTTATGGCGGTCCTAAGGCCGCGGGGCATAGCAGTAGCCCCTTATTTAGACGACATCCTGATACAGGCGTCAAACTTCCAAATTGCCAAGTCTCATACGGACGTAGTACTGGCATTTCTGTGGTCGCATGGGTGGAAAGTGAACGAGGAAAAGAGTTCTCTATCCCCACTCACAAGAGTTTCCTTTCTAGGGACTCTGATAGATTCTGTAGAAATGAAAATTCACCTGACGGAGTCCAGGTTATCAAAGCTTCTAAATTCCTGCCGGGTTCTTCATTCCATTCCGCGCCCTTCGGTGGTTCAGTGTATGGAAGTAATCGGCTTAATGGTAGCAGCAATGAACATAGTGCCGTTTGCACGCTTACATCTCAGACCGCTGCAACTATGCATGCTCAGTCAGTGGAACGGGTATTACACAGATTTGTCCCCTCAACTGAATCTGGACCAAGAGACCAGGGATTCTCTTCTCTGGTGGCTATCTCGGGTCCATCTGTCCAAAGGTATGACCTTTCGCAGGCCAGATTGGACAATTGTTACGACAGATGCCAGCCTTCTAGGTTGGGGTGCAGTCTGGAATTCCCTGAAGGCTCAGGGATCGTGGACTCAGGAGGAGTCTCTCCTTCCATTAAATATTCTGGAACTAAGAGCGATATTCAAGGCTCTTCAGGCTTGGCCTCAGTTAGCAACTCTGAGGTACATCAGATTTCAGTCGGACAACATCATGACTGTAGCTTACATCAACCATCAAGGGGGATGGTTCAAGTTCCCTAGAGATGTTAGAAGTTTCAAAAATAATTCGCTGGGCAGAGATTCACTCTTGCCACCTATCAGCTATCCATATCCCAGGTGTAGAGCACTGGGAGGCGGATTTTTTCATCAGACTTTTCATCCGGGAGAGTGGGAACTCCATCCGGAGGTATTTGCACAACTGATTCATCGTTGGGGCAAACCAGAACTGGATCTCATGGCGTCTCGCCAGAACGCCAATCTTCCGTGTTACGTATCCAGGTCCAGGGATCCCAAGGCGACACTGATAGATGCTCTAGCAGCGCCCTGGTCTTTCAACCTGGCTTATGTGTTTCCACCGTTTCCTCTGCTCCCTCGACTGATTGCCAAGATCAAGCAGGAGAGAGCATCGGTGATTCTGATAGCACCTGCGTGGCCACGCAGGACCTGGTATGCAGATCTAGTGGACATGTCATCCTTTCCACCATGGTCTCTTCCTCTGAAACAGGACCTTCTACTTCAGGGTCCTTTCAACCATCCAAATCTAATTTCTCTGAGGCTGACTGCCTGGAGATTGAACGCTTGATTTTATCAAAGCGTGGCTTCTCCGAGTCAGTTATTGATACCTTAAGACAGGCACGAAAGCCTGTCACCAGGAAAATTTACCATAAGGTGTGGCGTAGATATCTTTATTAGTGTGAATCCAAGGGTTACTCATGGAGTAAGGTCAGGATTTCTAGGATATTATCTTTTCTCCAAAAAGGTTTGGAAAAAGGATTGTCAGCTAATTAAGCGTCTGGCAGATGTTCCAGACGTTCAGGCATTTTGTCAGGCTTTAGTTAGAATCAAGCCTGTGTTTAAACCTGTTGCTCCACCATGGAGCTTAAACTTGGTTCTTAAGGTTCTTCAAGGAGTTCCGTTTGAACCTCTTCATTCCATAGATCAAGCTTTTATCTTGGAAAGTTCTTTTTTTGGTAGCTATTTCCTCGGCTCGTAGAGTCTGAGCTATCTGCCTTACAATGTGATTCTCCTTATCTGATTTTTCATACGGATAAGGTAGTCCTGCGTACCAAACCTGGGTTCTTACATAAGGTGGTATCTAACAAGAATATCAATCAAGAGATTGTTGTTCCATCCTTGTGTTACACAATCTGGACGTGGTCCGTGCTTTAAAGTTTTACTTACAAGCTACTAAAGATTTTCGTCAAACATCTGCTTTGTTTGTTGTCTACTCTGGACAGAGGAGAGGTCAAAAGGCTTCGGCAACCTCTTTTTCTTTTTGACTAAGAAGCTTAATCTGCTTAGCCTATGAGACTGCTGGACAGCAGCCTCCTGAAAGGATTACAGCTCATTCCACTAGAGCTGTGGCTTCCACTTGGGCCTTTAAAAATGAGGCTTCTTTTGATCAGATTTGCAAGGCGAAGACTTGGTCTTCGCTTCATATTTTTTCAAAATTTTACAAATTTGATATTTTTGCTTCTTCAGAGGCTGTATTTGGGAGAGAGGTTTTACGGGCAGTGGTTCCTTCCATTTAAGTTCCTGCCTTGCCCCTCCCTTCATCCGTGTACTTTAGCTTTGGTATTGGTATCCCACAAGTAATGGATGATCCGTGGACTGGATACACCTTACAAGAGAAAACACAATTTATGCTTACCTGATAAATTTATTTCTCTTGTGGTGTATCCAGTCCACGGCCCGCCCTGTCATTTTAAGGCAGGTAATTTTAAAATTTAAACTACAGTAACCACTGCACCCTATGGTTCCTCCTTTCTCTGCTTGTTTTCGGTCGAATGACTGGCTATGACAGTTAGGGGAGGAGCTATATTACAGCTCTGCTGTGTGTGTCCTCTTGCAACTTCCTGTTGGGAATGAGAATATCCCACAAGTAATGGATGATCCGTGGACTGGATACACCACAAGAGAAATAAATTTATCAGGTAAGCATAAATTGTGTTTTCCTGTTTTCTAAAAAATGATAAATACAAGACACTGCATAGAAGTGTATGTGTGTGTGTATATATATATATATATATATATATATATATATATTTATATTGAAAGCATAAAATATCTCAACCTCTGTGTTTTTAAGAATATGAATAGATATTTGTGGACCTGGAAAGAAATAATTAACCACAATTATTTTTGTTTCAAGATCTACTCAGACAAGATTCATATATCCAGGAAGAAATGCACAGAAATATGAAACATGCTG
This sequence comes from Bombina bombina, assembly GCF_027579735.1. Classification (NCBI taxonomy): domain Eukaryota; kingdom Metazoa; phylum Chordata; class Amphibia; order Anura; family Bombinatoridae; genus Bombina; species Bombina bombina. Next base: position 36,977,273 of record NC_069503.1, read on the forward strand.
TATTTGTGTAAATGCATGTATAACAGATATTAAATTCCACTAATTTCAAAATAATTAGCAGTATTAAATTGCTTTAATGTAATGTTAAGGGCATACTGTGTTTCATGTCAAATTGATCAGAATAAAAAATGTGATATAATACAATACATATAAACATATAACTTAATAATGTAAGGAAATTATGACAGTTATTACCCATTTTAAAGAAACATTTTCTGTTAGAAATGTTGAAATGAATCTGTATGTATTATCACGCTGCCCCCCGGTGTTGCAATGCGAGAACTACAGCCAAAAGGCTTTTTGGCTGTTTTAAAAATGAAATCTCAAAGGGCCAATCCGAGACAAGGTTTCCGTGCGGGCGCAACCAAACCAGATCTCCAATGATTACAAAACAGGAAGGTTAAATGTAAGAGAGGACAGTTTTTTTTTGGTGTTTTGCTTACCCTGGTGACTGATAACTGGTGAGCATACTTGGGACCCTGATCTATGCAAAATAACTTTTTCTCCTGTTAAGTGTAGTCAGTCCACGGGTCATCCATTACTTATGGGATTATAACTCCTCCCTAACAGGAAGTGCAAGAGGATCACCCAAGCAGAGCTGCTATATAGCTCCTCCCCTCTACGTCATACCCAGTCATTCTCTTGCACCTAACTAATAGATAGGACGTGTGAGAGGACTGTGGTTGTTAAACTTAGTTTTTATTTCTTCAATCAAAAGTTTGTTATTTTAAACAGCACCGGAGTGTGTTGTTTTTTCTCAGGCAGCATTAGAAGAAGAATCTACCTGAGTTTGTGTATGATCTTAGCGGACGTAACTAAGATCCATTTGCTGTTCTCGGCCATTCTGAGGAGCGAGGTAACTTCAGAACAGGGGACAGCGGGCAGGGTTCACCTGCAAGGAGGTATGTTGCAGTATATTATTTTCTAAGGAATGGAATTGACTGAGAAAATACTGCTAATACCGATGTAATGTAAGTGCAGCCTTAAATGCAGTAGTAGCAACTGGTATCAGGCTGATATGTATGTATGTTTACACTGAAGTATTTCTGGGGAATGGCACTTCACTAAGAAAATACTGTATGCATATAACTTATAGCCTATTCTGCAGTGAAAGCGACTAGCAACAGGCTTTTTAATAACATTTCATAATTTTATATTTAAAACGTTTACTGGCATGTTAATCGTTTTTTCTTTGAGGTACTTGGTGAAAAATTTTATGGGCATTATTTTTCCACATGGCTGTCGTTTGTTTTTGAATAAAATCAGTTTACTGAGCTTCCCCACTGTTGTATTATGAGTGGGAGGGGCCTATTTTGGCGCTTTATTGCGCAGTAGAAATTCAGTCACAGTCTTCCTTTTTCTCCCTGCATGATCCAGGACGTCTCTACAGAGCTCAGGGGTCTCCAAAACTAGTTTTGAGGGAGGTAATCACTCACAGCAGACCTGTGAGACTGTGCTTTGACTGTGATAAAAACGTATATATTTTTAATTGTTATCCGTTTTTTGGTATTAAGGGGTTAATCATCCATTTGCTAGTGGGTGCAATCCTTTGCTAAATTAATGCATTTACTGTGAAAATTTGGTTACTATAACTAATCCGGTTCATTGTTATTTCAACTGTGACAATTTTGTGTGCTTCTTAAAGGCACAGTAACGTTTTTTATATTGCTTGTAAATTTATTTGAAAAGTATTTTCCAAGCTTGCTAGTCTAATTGCTAGTTTGTTTAAACATGTCTGACACAGAGGAATCTCTTTGTGCAATATGTTCAAAGGCCAATGTGGAGCCCAATAGAAATTTGTGTACTAATTGCATTGATGCTACTTTAAATAAAAGCCAATCTGTACATGTCAAGAAAATTTCACCAGACAACGAGGGGGAAGTTATGCCGACTAACTCTCCTCACGTGTCAGTACCTGCATCTCCCGCTCAGGAGGTGCGTGATATTGTGGCGCCAAGTACATCAGGGCGGCCCTTACAAATCACTTTGCAAGACATGGCTAATGTTATGACTGAAGTTTTATCTAAATTGCCAGAACTTAGGGGTAAACGCGACCACTCTGGGGTGAGAACAGAGTGCGCTGATAATACTAGGGCCATGTCTGATACTGCGTCACAATTTGCAGAACATGAAGACGGAGAGCTTCATTCTGTGGGTGACGGATCTGATCCAAATAAACTGGATTCAGACATTTCAAATTTTAAATTTAAGCTTGAGAACCTCCGTGTGTTACTAGGGGAGGTATTAGCGGCTCTGAATGATTGTAACACGGTTGCAATCCCAGAGAAAATATGTAGGCTGCATAAATATTTTGCGGTACCGACGTGTACTGACGTTTTTCCTATACCTAAAAGGCTTACAGAAATTGTTAACAAGGAGTGGGATAGACCCGGTGTGCCTTTCTCACCCCCTCCTATATTTAGAAAAATGTTTCCAATAGACGCCACCACACGGGACTTATGGCAGACGGTCCCTAAGGTGGAGGGAGCAGTTTCTACTTTGGCTAAGCGCACTACTATCCCGGTGGAGGATAGCCGTGCTTTTTCAGATCCAATGGATAAAAAGTTAGAGGGTTACCTTAAGAAAATGTTTGTTCAACAAGGTTTTATATTGCAACCCCTTGCATGCATTGCGCCTGTCACGGCTGCGGCGGCATTCTGGTTTGAGTCTCTGGAAGAGACCATTAGCTCAGCTACGTTGGATGAGATTACAGACAAGCTTAGAGTCCTTAAGCTAGCTAATTCATTTATTTCTGATGCCGTAGTACATTTAACTAAACTTACGGCTAAGAACTCCGGATTCGCCATTCAGGCGCGCAGAGCGCTGTGGCTTAAATCCTGGTCAGCTGATGTGACTTCTAAATCTAAATTGCTTAACATACCTTTCAAGGGGCAGACATTATTCGGGCCCGGTTTGAAAGAAATTATCGCTGACATTACTGGAGGTAAGGGCCATGCCCTGCCTCAAGACAGAGCCAAACCAAGGGCTAGACAGTCTAATTTTCGTGCCTTTCGTAACTTCAAGGCAGGAGCAGCATCAACTTCCTCCGCTCCAAAACAGGAAGGAACTGTTGCTCGTTACAGACAGGGCTGGAAACCTAACCAGACCTGGAACAAGGGCAAGCAGGCCAGAAAACCTGCTGCTGCCCCTAAGACAGCATGAAGTGAGGGCCCCCAATCCGGAAACTGATCTAGTGGGGGGCAGACTTTCTCTCTTCGCCCAGGCTTGGGCAAGAGATGTCCAGGATCCCTGGGCGTTAGAGATCATATCTCAGGGATATCTTCTGGACTTCAAAGCTTCTCCTCCAAAAGGGAGATTTCATCTTTCAAGGTTGTCAGCAAACCAGATAAAGAAAGAGGCGTTTCTACGCTGTGTACAAGATCTTTTACGAATGGGAGTGATCCACCCGGTTCCGCGGTCGGAACACGGACAAGGGTTTTACTCAAATCTGTTTGTGGTTCCCAAGAAAGAAGGAACCTTCAGACCAATCTTGGATTTAAAGATCCTAAACAAATTCCTAAGAGTTCCATCGTTCAAAATGGAAACTATTTGGACAATCTTACCCATAATCCAAAAGGGTCAGTACATGACCACAGTGGATTTAAAGGATGCCTACCTTCACATACCGATTCACAAAGATCATTACCGGTACCTAAGATTTGCCTTCCTAGACAGGCATTACCAGTTTGTAGCTCTTCCCTTCGGGTTAGCTACTGCTCCAAGAATCTTCACAAAGGTTCTGGGTTCTCTTCTGGCGGTACTAAGACCGCAAGGAATATCGGTAGCTCCGTACCTAGACGACATTCTGATACAAGCATCAAGTTTCCAAGCTGCCAAGTCTCATACAGAGTTAGTACTGGCATTTCTAAGGTCACATGGGTGGAAGGTGAACGAAGAAAAGAGTTCTCTATTGCCACTCACAAGAGTTCCCTTCTTAGGGACTCTTATAGATTCGGTAGAAATGAAAATTTACCTGACAGAGGACAGGTTAACAAAACTCCTAAATGCTTGCCGTGTTCTTCATTCCATTCCACACCCGTCAGTGGCTCAATGCATGGAGGTAATCGGCTTAATGGTAGCGGCAATGGACATAGTACCCTTTGCACGCCTGCATCTCAGACCACTGCAATTGTGCATGCTAAGTCAGTGGAATGGGGATTACTCAGATTTGTCCCCTATGCTGAATCTGGATCAAGAGACCAGAAATTCTCTTCTATGGTGGCTCTCTCGGCCACATCTGTCCACGATTGTAACAACAGACGCCAGCCTGCTAGGTTGGGGCGCTGTCTGGAATTCCCTGAAGACTCAGGGATCATGGACTCAGGAGGAGAGTCTCCTTCCCATAAACATTCTGGAATTAAGAGCAGTTTTCAATGCTCTTCTGGCTTGGCCTCAGTTAGCAACTCTGAGGTTCATCAGGTTTCAGTCGGACAACATCACGACTGTGGCTTACATCAACCATCAGGGAGGGACAAGGAGTTCCCTAGCGATGATGGAAGTCTCAAAGATAATTCACTGGGCAGAGTCTCACTCTTGCCACCTATCAGCGATCCACATCCCAGGCGTGGAGAACTGGGAGGCGGATTTTCTAAGTCGCCAGACTTTTCATCCGGGGGAGTGGGAACTTCTTCCGGAGGTCTTTGCCCAAATACTTCGGCGTTGGGGCAAACCAGATCTGGATCTCATGGCGTCTCGCCAGAACGCCAAGCTTCCTTGTTATGGGTCCAGGTCCAGGGACCCGGGAGCGGTTCTGATAGATGCTCTGACAGCACCTTGGGCCTTCAACATGGCTTATGTGTTTCCACCCTTCCCGATGCTTCCTCGATTGATTGCCAGGATCAAACAGGAGAGAGCATTGGTGATTCTAATAGCGCCTGCGTGGCCACGCAGGACCTGGTATGCAGATCTAGTGGACATGTCATCCTGTCCACCTTGGTCTCTGCCTCTGAGACAGGACTTTCTGATTCAGGGTCCTTTCAAACATCAAAATCTAATTTCTCTGAGGCTGACTGCATGGAGATTGAACGCTTGATTTTATCAAAACGTGGATTTTCGGAGTCAGTAATTGATACCTTAATACAGGCGAGGAAACCTGTTACCAGGAAAATTTACCATAAAATATGGCGTAAATATTTGCATTGGTGCGAATCCAAGAGTTACTCATGGAGTAAGGTTAGGATTCCTAGGATATTGTCTTTTCTACAAGAAGGTTTAGAAAAGGGCTTATCTGCTAGTTCTTTAAAGGGACAGATCTCAGCTCTGTCCATCCTTTTACACAAACGTCTGTCAGAAGTTCCAGACGCTCAGGCTTTTTGTCAGGATTTGGCCAGGATTAAGCCTGTGTTTAAGACTGTTGCTCCGCCGTGGAGCTTAAACTTAGTTCTTAACATTTTACAGGGTGTTCCGTTTGAACCCCTTCATTCCATTGATATCAAGCTGTTATCTTGGAAAGTTCTGTTTTTAATGGCTATTTCCTCGGCTCGAAGAGTCTCTGAGTTATCGGCCTTACATTGTGATTCTCCTTATCTGATTTTTCATTCAGACAAGGTAGTTCTGCGTACTAAACCTGGGTTCTTACCTAAGGTAAATATAAAAAGAGAGAGAGATGCACTCAGCTGAGACAGAACAAAAGCTAGAAAAACTTCCGTGCCTGTTCATTTTTGGGTGCCACTCAGGGTGCATACTCTTTTAGCACACTATGCCCCTTCACAGAGAAAAAATATCCTGTAGCATATCAGTCTGACCCTGCCCAATGACAGTCCAGCGCCGAAATACCAGGCAATTCTTCTCTGAACAAGAGAAAACAACAACCCCAGACGATCGTTTCGGCCTTTTGTGGGCCTCGTCAGTGAGGTGCAGTCGCATCCCTCTAAGGGCATGTGTGCAAGGAGTCCACGTCTGGTTTCCCCTTTTACTCTTAGGGAGACCCAAGAGCAATTTGCATAAATATAAAAAGAGAGAGAGATGCACTCAGCTGAGACAGAACAAAAGCTAGAAAAACTTCCGTGCCTGTTCATTTTTGGGTGCCACTCAGGGTGCATACTCTTTTAGCACACTATGCCCCTTCACAGAGAAAAAATATCCTGTAGCATATCAGTCTGACCCTGCCCAATGACAGTCCAGCGCCGAAATACCAGGCAATTCTTCTCTGAACAAGAGAAAACAACAACCCCAGACGATCGTTTCGGCCTTTTGTGGGCCTCGTCAGTGAGGTGCAGTCGCATCCCTCTAAGGGCATGTGTGCAAGGAGTCCACGTCTGGTTTCCCCTTTTACTCTTAGGGAGACCCAAGAGCAATTTGCATAAATATAAAAAGAGAGAGAGATGCACTCAGCTGAGACAGAACAAAAGCTAGAAAAACTTCCGTGCCTGTTCATTTTTGGGTGCCACTCAGGGTGCATACTCTTTTAGCACACTATGCCCCTTCACAGAGAAAAAATATCCTGTAGCATATCAGTCTGACCCTGCCCAATGACAGTCCAGCGCCGAAATACCAGGCAATTCTTCTCTGAACAAGAGAAAACAACAACCCCAGACGATCGTTTCGGCCTTTTGTGGGCCTCGTCAGTGAGGTGCAGTCGCATCCCTCTAAGGGCATGTGTGCAAGGAGTCCACGTCTGGTTTCCCCTTTTACTCTTAGGGAGACCCAAGAGCAATTTGCATAAATATAAAAAGAGAGAGAGATGCACTCAGCTGAGACAGAACAAAAGCTAGAAAAACTTCCGTGCCTGTTCATTTTTGGGTGCCACTCAGGGTGCATACTCTTTTAGCACACTATGCCCCTTCACAGAGAAAAAATATCCTGTAGCATATCAGTCTGACCCTGCCCAATGACAGTCCAGCGCCGAAATACCAGGCAATTCTTCTCTGAACAAGAGAAAACAACAACCCCAGACGATCGTTTCGGCCTTTTGTGGGCCTCGTCAGTGAGGTGCAGTCGCATCCCTCTAAGGGCATGTGTGCAAGGAGTCCACGTCTGGTTTCCCCTTTTACTCTTAGGGAGACCCAAGAGCAATTTGCATAAATATAAAAAGAGAGAGAGATGCACTCAGCTGAGACAGAACAAAAGCTAGAAAAACTTCCGTGCCTGTTCATTTTTGGGTGCCACTCAGGGTGCATACTCTTTTAGCACACTATGCCCCTTCACAGAGAAAAAATATCCTGTAGCATATCAGTCTGACCCTGCCCAATGACAGTCCAGCGCCGAAATACCAGGCAATTCTTCTCTGAACAAGAGAAAACAACAACCCCAGACGATCGTTTCGGCCTTTTGTGGGCCTCGTCAGTGAGGTGCAGTCGCATCCCTCTAAGGGCATGTGTGCAAGGAGTCCACGTCTGGTTTCCCCTTTTACTCTTAGGGAGACCCAAGAGCAATTTGCATAAATATAAAAAGAGAGAGAGATGCACTCAGCTGAGACAGAACAAAAGCTAGAAAAACTTCCGTGCCTGTTCATTTTTGGGTGCCACTCAGGGTGCATACTCTTTTAGCACACTATGCCCCTTCACAGAGAAAAAATATCCTGTAGCATATCAGTCTGACCCTGCCCAATGACAGTCCAGCGCCGAAATACCAGGCAATTCTTCTCTGAACAAGAGAAAACAACAACCCCAGACGATCGTTTCGGCCTTTTGTGGGCCTCGTCAGTGAGGTGCAGTCGCATCCCTCTAAGGGCATGTGTGCAAGGAGTCCACGTCTGGTTTCCCCTTTTACTCTTAGGGAGACCCAAGAGCAATTTGCATAAATATAAAAAGAGAGAGAGATGCACTCAGCTGAGACAGAACAAAAGCTAGAAAAACTTCCGTGCCTGTTCATTTTTGGGTGCCACTCAGGGTGCATACTCTTTTAGCACACTATGCCCCTTCACAGAGAAAAAATATCCTGTAGCATATCAGTCTGACCCTGCCCAATGACAGTCCAGCGCCGAAATACCAGGCAATTCTTCTCTGAACAAGAGAAAACAACAACCCCAGACGATCGTTTCGGCCTTTTGTGGGCCTCGTCAGTGAGGTGCAGTCGCATCCCTCTAAGGGCATGTGTGCAAGGAGTCCACGTCTGGTTTCCCCTTTTACTCTTAGGGAGACCCAAGAGCAATTTGCATAAATATAAAAAGAGAGAGAGATGCACTCAGCTGAGACAGAACAAAAGCTAGAAAAACTTCCGTGCCTGTTCATTTTTGGGTGCCACTCAGGGTGCATACTCTTTTAGCACACTATGCCCCTTCACAGAGAAAAAATATCCTGTAGCATATCAGTCTGACCCTGCCCAATGACAGTCCAGCGCCGAAATACCAGGCAATTCTTCTCTGAACAAGAGAAAACAACAACCCCAGACGATCGTTTCGGCCTTTTGTGGGCCTCGTCAGTGAGGTGCAGTCGCATCCCTCTAAGGGCATGTGTGCAAGGAGTCCACGTCTGGTTTCCCCTTTTACTCTTAGGGAGACCCAAGAGCAATTTGCATAAATATAAAAAGAGAGAGAGATGCACTCAGCTGAGACAGAACAAAAGCTAGAAAAACTTCCGTGCCTGTTCATTTTTGGGTGCCACTCAGGGTGCATACTCTTTTAGCACACTATGCCCCTTCACAGAGAAAAAATATCCTGTAGCATATCAGTCTGACCCTGCCCAATGACAGTCCAGCGCCGAAATACCAGGCAATTCTTCTCTGAACAAGAGAAAACAACAACCCCAGACGATCGTTTCGGCCTTTTGTGGGCCTCGTCAGTGAGGTGCAGTCGCATCCCTCTAAGGGCATGTGTGCAAGGAGTCCACGTCTGGTTTCCCCTTTTACTCTTAGGGAGACCCAAGAGCAATTTGCATAAATATAAAAAGAGAGAGAGATGCACTCAGCTGAGACAGAACAAAAGCTAGAAAAACTTCCGTGCCTGTTCATTTTTGGGTGCCACTCAGGGTGCATACTCTTTTAGCACACTATGCCCCTTCACAGAGAAAAAATATCCTGTAGCATATCAGTCTGACCCTGCCCAATGACAGTCCAGCGCCGAAATACCAGGCAATTCTTCTCTGAACAAGAGAAAACAACAACCCCAGACGATCGTTTCGGCCTTTTGTGGGCCTCGTCAGTGAGGTGCAGTCGCATCCCTCTAAGGGCATGTGTGCAAGGAGTCCACGTCTGGTTTCCCCTTTTACTCTTAGGGAGACCCAAGAGCAATTTGCATAAATATAAAAAGAGAGAGAGATGCACTCAGCTGAGACAGAACAAAAGCTAGAAAAACTTCCGTGCCTGTTCATTTTTGGGTGCCACTCAGGGTGCATACTCTTTTAGCACACTATGCCCCTTCACAGAGAAAAAATATCCTGTAGCATATCAGTCTGACCCTGCCCAATGACAGTCCAGCGCCGAAATACCAGGCAATTCTTCTCTGAACAAGAGAAAACAACAACCCCAGACGATCGTTTCGGCCTTTTGTGGGCCTCGTCAGTGAGGTGCAGTCGCATCCCTCTAAGGGCATGTGTGCAAGGAGTCCACGTCTGGTTTCCCCTTTTACTCTTAGGGAGACCCAAGAGCAATTTGCATAAATATAAAAAGAGAGAGAGATGCACTCAGCTGAGACAGAACAAAAGCTAGAAAAACTTCCGTGCCTGTTCATTTTTGGGTGCCACTCAGGGTGCATACTCTTTTAGCACACTATGCCCCTTCACAGAGAAAAAATATCCTGTAGCATATCAGTCTGACCCTGCCCAATGACAGTCCAGCGCCGAAATACCAGGCAATTCTTCTCTGAACAAGAGAAAACAACAACCCCAGACGATCGTTTCGGCCTTTTGTGGGCCTCGTCAGTGAGGTGCAGTCGCATCCCTCTAAGGGCATGTGTGCAAGGAGTCCACGTCTGGTTTCCCCTTTTACTCTTAGGGAGACCCAAGAGCAATTTGCATAAATATAAAAAGAGAGAGAGATGCACTCAGCTGAGACAGAACAAAAGCTAGAAAAACTTCCGTGCCTGTTCATTTTTGGGTGCCACTCAGGGTGCATACTCTTTTAGCACACTATGCCCCTTCACAGAGAAAAAATATCCTGTAGCATATCAGTCTGACCCTGCCCAATGACAGTCCAGCGCCGAAATACCAGGCAATTCTTCTCTGAACAAGAGAAAACAACAACCCCAGACGATCGTTTCGGCCTTTTGTGGGCCTCGTCAGTGAGGTGCAGTCGCATCCCTCTAAGGGCATGTGTGCAAGGAGTCCACGTCTGGTTTCCCCTTTTACTCTTAGGGAGACCCAAGAGCAATTTGCATAAATATAAAAAGAGAGAGAGATGCACTCAGCTGAGACAGAACAAAAGCTAGAAAAACTTCCGTGCCTGTTCATTTTTGGGTGCCACTCAGGGTGCATACTCTTTTAGCACACTATGCCCCTTCACAGAGAAAAAATATCCTGTAGCATATCAGTCTGACCCTGCCCAATGACAGTCCAGCGCCGAAATACCAGGCAATTCTTCTCTGAACAAGAGAAAACAACAACCCCAGACGATCGTTTCGGCCTTTTGTGGGCCTCGTCAGTGAGGTGCAGTCGCATCCCTCTAAGGGCATGTGTGCAAGGAGTCCACGTCTGGTTTCCCCTTTTACTCTTAGGGAGACCCAAGAGCAATTTGCATAAATATAAAAAGAGAGAGAGATGCACTCAGCTGAGACAGAACAAAAGCTAGAAAAACTTCCGTGCCTGTTCATTTTTGGGTGCCACTCAGGGTGCATACTCTTTTAGCACACTATGCCCCTTCACAGAGAAAAAATATCCTGTAGCATATCAGTCTGACCCTGCCCAATGACAGTCCAGCGCCGAAATACCAGGCAATTCTTCTCTGAACAAGAGAAAACAACAACCCCAGACGATCGTTTCGGCCTTTTGTGGGCCTCGTCAGTGAGGTGCAGTCGCATCCCTCTAAGGGCATGTGTGCAAGGAGTCCACGTCTGGTTTCCCCTTTTACTCTTAGGGAGACCCAAGAGCAATTTGCATAAATATAAAAAGAGAGAGAGATGCACTCAGCTGAGACAGAACAAAAGCTAGAAAAACTTCCGTGCCTGTTCATTTTTGGGTGCCACTCAGGGTGCATACTCTTTTAGCACACTATGCCCCTTCACAGAGAAAAAATATCCTGTAGCATATCAGTCTGACCCTGCCCAATGACAGTCCAGCGCCGAAATACCAGGCAATTCTTCTCTGAACAAGAGAAAACAACAACCCCAGACGATCGTTTCGGCCTTTTGTGGGCCTCGTCAGTGAGGTGCAGTCGCATCCCTCTAAGGGCATGTGTGCAAGGAGTCCACGTCTGGTTTCCCCTTTTACTCTTAGGGAGACCCAAGAGCAATTTGCATAAATATAAAAAGAGAGAGAGATGCACTCAGCTGAGACAGAACAAAAGCTAGAAAAACTTCCGTGCCTGTTCATTTTTGGGTGCCACTCAGGGTGCATACTCTTTTAGCACACTATGCCCCTTCACAGAGAAAAAATATCCTGTAGCATATCAGTCTGACCCTGCCCAATGACAGTCCAGCGCCGAAATACCAGGCAATTCTTCTCTGAACAAGAGAAAACAACAACCCCAGACGATCGTTTCGGCCTTTTGTGGGCCTCGTCAGTGAGGTGCAGTCGCATCCCTCTAAGGGCATGTGTGCAAGGAGTCCACGTCTGGTTTCCCCTTTTACTCTTAGGGAGACCCAAGAGCAATTTGCATAAATATAAAAAGAGAGAGAGATGCACTCAGCTGAGACAGAACAAAAGCTAGAAAAACTTCCGTGCCTGTTCATTTTTGGGTGCCACTCAGGGTGCATACTCTTTTAGCACACTATGCCCCTTCACAGAGAAAAAATATCCTGTAGCATATCAGTCTGACCCTGCCCAATGACAGTCCAGCGCCGAAATACCAGGCAATTCTTCTCTGAACAAGAGAAAACAACAACCCCAGACGATCGTTTCGGCCTTTTGTGGGCCTCGTCAGTGAGGTGCAGTCGCATCCCTCTAAGGGCATGTGTGCAAGGAGTCCACGTCTGGTTTCCCCTTTTACTCTTAGGGAGACCCAAGAGCAATTTGCATAAATATAAAAAGAGAGAGAGATGCACTCAGCTGAGACAGAACAAAAGCTAGAAAAACTTCCGTGCCTGTTCATTTTTGGGTGCCACTCAGGGTGCATACTCTTTTAGCACACTATGCCCCTTCACAGAGAAAAAATATCCTGTAGCATATCAGTCTGACCCTGCCCAATGACAGTCCAGCGCCGAAATACCAGGCAATTCTTCTCTGAACAAGAGAAAACAACAACCCCAGACGATCGTTTCGGCCTTTTGTGGGCCTCGTCAGTGAGGTGCAGTCGCATCCCTCTAAGGGCATGTGTGCAAGGAGTCCACGTCTGGTTTCCCCTTTTACTCTTAGGGAGACCCAAGAGCAATTTGCATAAATATAAAAAGAGAGAGAGATGCACTCAGCTGAGAGAGAACAAAAGCTAGAAAAACTTCCGTGCCTGTTCATTTTTGGGTGCCACTCAGGGTGCATACTCTTTTAGCACACTATGCCCCTTCACAGAGAAAAAATATCCTGTAGCATATCAGTCTGACCCTGCCCAATGACAGTCCAGCGCCGAAATACCAGGCAATTCTTCTCTGAACAAGAGAAAACAACAACCCCAGACGATCGTTTCGGCCTTTTGTGGGCCTCGTCAGTGAGGTGCAGTCGCATCCCTCTAAGGGCATGTGTGCAAGGAGTCCACGTCTGGTTTCCCCTTTTACTCTTAGGGAGACCCAAGAGCAATTTGCATAAATATAAAAAGAGAGAGAGATGCACTCAGCTGAGACAGAACAAAAGCTAGAAAAACTTCCGTGCCTGTTCATTTTTGGGTGCCACTCAGGGTGCATACTCTTTTAGCACACTATGCCCCTTCACAGAGAAAAAATATCCTGTAGCATATCAGTCTTACCCTGCCCAATGACAGTCCAGCGCCGAAATACCAGGCAATTCTTCTCTGAACAAGAGAAAACAACAACCCCAGACGATCGTTTCGGCCTTTTGTGGGCCTCGTCAGTGAGGTGCAGTCGCATCCCTCTAAGGGCATGTGTGCAAGGAGTCCACGTCTGGTTTCCCCTTTTACTCTTAGGGAGACCCAAGAGCAATTTGCATAAATATAAAAAGAGAGAGAGATGCACTCAGCTGAGACAGAACAAAAGCTAGAAAAACTTCCGTGCCTGTTCATTTTTGGGTGCCACTCAGGGTGCATACTCTTTTAGCACACTATGCCCCTTCACAGAGAAAAAATATCCTGTAGCATATCAGTCTGACCCTGCCCAATGACAGTCCAGCGCCGAAATACCAGGCAATTCTTCTCTGAACAAGAGAAAACAACAACCCCAGACGATCGTTTCGGCCTTTTGTGGGCCTCGTCAGTGAGGTGCAGTCGCATCCCTCTAAGGGCATGTGTGCAAGGAGTCCACGTCTGGTTTCCCCTTTTACTCTTAGGGAGACCCAAGAGCAATTTGCATAAATATAAAAAGAGAGAGAGATGCACTCAGCTGAGACAGAACAAAAGCTAGAAAAACTTCCGTGCCTGTTCATTTTTGGGTGCCACTCAGGGTGCATACTCTTTTAGCACACTATGCCCCTTCACAGAGAAAAAATATCCTGTAGCATATCAGTCTGACCCTGCCCAATGACAGTCCAGCGCCGAAATACCAGGCAATTCTTCTCTGAACAAGAGAGAACAACAACCCCAGACGATTGTTTCGGCCTTTTGTGGGCCTCGTCAGTGAGGTGCAGTCGCATCCCTCTAAGGAAAAACCAGACGTGGACTCCTTGCACACATGCCCTTAGAGGGATGCGACTGCACCTCACTGACGAGGCCCACAAAAGGCCGAAACGATCGTCTGGGGTTGTTGTTTTCTCTTGTTCAGAGAAGAATTGCCTGGTATTTCGGCGCTGGACTGTCATTGGGCAGGGTCAGACTGATATGCTACAGGATATTTTTTCTCTGTGAAGGGGCATAGTGTGCTAAAAGAGTATGCACCCTGAGTGGCACCCTAAAAATGAACAGGCACGGAAGTTTTTCTAGCTTTTGTTCTGTCTCAGCTGAGTGCATCTCTCTCTCTTTTTATATTTATGCAAATTGCTCTTGGGTCTCCCTAAGAGTAAAAGGGGAAACCAGACGTGGACTCCTTGCACACATGCCCTTAGAGGGATGCGACTGCACCTCACTGATGAGGCCCACAAAAGGCCGAAACAATCGTCTGGGGTTGTTGTTTTCTCTTGTTCAGAGAAGAATTGCCTGGTATTTCGGCGCTGGACTGTCATTGGGCAGGGTCAGACTGATATGCTACAGGATATTTTTTCTCTGTGAAGGGGCATAGTGTGCTAAAAGAGTATGCACCCTGAGTGGCACCCTAAAAATGAACAGGCACGGAAGTTTTTCTAGCTTTTGTTCTGTCTCAGCTGAGTGCATCTCTCTCTCTTTTTATATTTATGCAAATTGCTCTTGGGTCTCCCTAAGAGTAAAAGGGGAAACCAGACGTGGACTCCTTGCACACATGCCCTTAGAGGGATGCGACTGCACCTCACTGACGAGGCCCACAAAAGGCCGAAACAATCGTCTGGGGTTGTTGTTTTCTCTTGTTCAGAGAAGAATTGCCTGGTATTTCGGCGCTGGACTGTCATTGGGCAGGGTCAGACTGATATGCTACAGGATATTTTTTCTCTGTGAAGGGGCATAGTGTGCTAAAAGAGTATGCACCCTGAGTGGCACCCTAAAAATGAACAGGCACGGAAGTTTTTCTAGCTTTTGTTCTGTCTCAGCTGAGTGCATCTCTCTCTCTTTTTATATTTATGCAAATTGTTCTTGGGTCTCCCTAAGAGTAAAAGGGGAAACCAGACGTGGACTCCTTGCACACATGCCCTTAGAGGGATGCGACTGCACCTCACTGACGAGGCCCACAAAAGGCCGAAACAATCGTCTGGGGTTGTTGTTTTCTCTTGTTCAGAGAAGAATTGCCTGGTATTTCGGCGCTGGACTGTCATTGGGCAGGGTCAGACTGATATGCTACAGGATATTTTTTCTCTGTGAAGGGGCATAGTGTGCTAAAAGAGTATGCACCCTGAGTGGCACCCTAAAAATGAACAGGCACGGAAGTTTTTCTAGCTTTTGTTCTGTCTCAGCTGAGTGCATCTCTCTCTCTTTTTATATTCTTACCTAAGGTAGTCACTAACAGGAATATCAATCAAGAGATTGTTGTTCCATCATTGTGCCCTAACCCTTCTTCAAAGAAGGAACGACTTCTGCACAATCTGGACGTAGTCCGTGCCCTGAAATTTTATTTACAGGCAACTAAAGATTTTCGCCAAACTTCTTCCCTGTTTGTCGTTTATTCTGGACAGAGGAGAGGTCAAAAAGCTTCTGCTACCTCTCTCTCTTTCTGGCTTCGTAGCATAATACGTTTAGCCTATGAGACTGCTGGACAGCAGCCTCCTGAAAGAATTACAGCTCATTCTACTAGAGCTGTGGCTTCCACTTTGGCCTTTAAGAATGAGGCCTCTGTTGAACAGATTTGCAAGGCTGCAACTTGGTCTTCACTTCACACTTTTTCCAAATTTTACAAATTTGACACTTTTGCTTCTTCGGAGGCTGTTTTTGGGAGAAAGGTTCTTCAGGCAGTGGTTCCTTCCGTGTAAAGATCCTGCCTGTCCCTCCCGTCATCCGTGTACTTTTAGCTTTGGTATTGGTATCCCATAAGTAATGGATGACCCGTGGACTGACTACACTTAACAGGAGAAAACAAAATTTATGCTTACCTGATAAATTCCTTTCTCCTGTAGTGTAGTCAGTCCACGGCCCGCCCTGTTTTTTATGGCAGGTCTAAATTTTAAATTAAACTCCAGTCACCACTGCACCCTATAGTTTCTCCTTTCTCGTTTGGTTTCGGTCGAATGACTGGGTATGACGTAGAGGGGAGGAGCTATATAGCAGCTCTGCTTGGGTGATCCTCTTGCACTTCCTGTTAGGGAGGAGTTATAATCCCATAAGTAATGGATGACCCGTGGACTGACTACACTACAGGAGAAAGGAATTTATCAGGTAAGCATAAATTTTGTTTCCTTCAAATGAGGTGATCTAAGATATTTGGAAAAGATTGAATTACAATTTGGTTCAGACTGGTGATGTATGATTTCTAACTTTAATATTTTAAACAAAGGTTATTGATAATATCATAGTCAAATTGTAGTTAAGCAGATTTAAAGAAGCAGTTTGTATTTCAAGTTAGTATTTCATAAGCCTGTGTAGTGTTAAAAGTTTATCTTTTGTATGCTAAGAATTTCATTTAAAGCATTTGTCCACTGTAAGAATATATGTATTTTTAGTATCCTAATTAGAATTGTATTAGAATAAATTGCAACTAAATAGCTGAATATATATATATATATATATATATATATATATATATATATATATATTGTCCTATTATTCATTAGCACTGTTAATTGTATTGCTGGATATTAGTAGCTGTGGTATTTTAGTCTCATTGTGTTAATTTTGAATGAAAGGCTATTGTAAATCAGGCTAGCTTTAAAGGTAAACTTTTATGAGCTTGGTAAGAAGTATAGACTGTCCTATTTTTTAAATTAGCACTGTTAGAATTGTATTGCTTGGGTATTTAGCTGTTAAAGATCTTGGAATCTCATTGTATTAACAGGTTAAAATTTTACTGTAAATAAGATAGATTTTTATGAATGTTGCATAGCCTATTTGAATGGTTTTAAACACATATAATATCGACTCATATTCTAATTCTCATAAATATTTATATATCAACATGTTCATAGTTATTTACTAATAATAAAGAATTCAGATATTTTATATTAATTTTGTTGTCTTAGTAGAAGTATGTTGATTGTGGGTTTAGTCTAAAGAAAGATTGTTAAATATATTCCCTGCCATATATTCACACATTGTTTGGAGAATACTGCTAAGATTTTTATAAATATACTGACACAACATTAGTAGATAAATTGTTGTCCCTTCCTTATGTCCTAATCCTAAGAATTCTTTGGAGAGATCCTTAAATTCTTTGGATGTGGTAAGAGCTTTGAAATATTATGTGGAAGCTACTAAAGATTTCAGGAAGACTTCTAGTCTATTTGTTTTATTTTCTGGTCCTAGGAAAGGTCAGAAGGCTTCTGCTATTTCCTTGGCTTCTTGGTTGAAACTTTTGATTCATCAAGCTTATTTGGAGTCGGGTCAGGCCCCGCCTCAGAGAATTACAGCTCATTCTACTATATCAGTCTCCACTTCGTGGGCTTTTAAGAATGAAGCTTCAGTTGATTAGATTTGCAAAGCGGCGACTTGGCCCTCTTTGCATACATTTACTAAATTCTACCGTTTTGATGTATTTGCTTCTTCGGAAGCAGTTTTTGGTAGAAAAGTTCTTCAGGCAGCTGTTTCAGTTTGATTCTTCTGCTTTTGTTTTAAGTTTTTTCTTTCACAAATGAAATAAACTTATTTTTTTGGGTTGTGGATTAATTTTTTCAGCGGAATATGGCTGTTTTTATTTTTATTCCCTCTTTCTCTAGTGACTCTTGAGTGGAAGACTCCACATATTGGGTATTGATATCCCATATGTCACTAGCTCATGGACTCTTGCCAATTACATGAAAGAAAACTTAATTTAAGTAAAAACTTACCTGATAAATTCATTTCTTTCATATTGGCAAGAGTCCATGAGGCCCACCCTTTTTATGGTGGTTATGATTTTTTGTATAAAGCACAATTATTTCCAAATTTCCTTTGTTGATGCTTTCTACTCCTTTCTTTATCACCCCACTGCTTGACTACTTGTTAAACTGAATTGTGGGTGTGGTGAGGGGTGTATTTATAGGCATTTTGAGGTTTGGGAAACTTTGCCCCACCTGGTAGGATTGTATATCCCATATGTCACTAGCTCATGGACTCTTGCCAATATGAAAGAAATGAATTTATTAGGTAAGTTTTTACATAAATTATGTTTTTTCTGGAGAGACTGTGTTATTTCAGACAGGCTGACAGTATCCCCATGAGGGTAAGGGTAAGCAGTAATCCTAGACTTATAGTGGCATTAATAAGCTTGCATAAAGGGCTAATCGAAATTATGGTTGGCACTCAGTTTGAATGATATGAACTAACGGTTGTGTGTACTGGGAGTGCTGCTAATAAACTTTTGAGGGACAACTTTATTGAGGGTACACTTGGCTTTTTGGGGTTTTAGAACCCACATGGCAGGTTAAAATGCTTTGTGTGTTTTGGGGAGGCCTTAGAAGCATCGAGTGAGATTGGCGGGGCCTAATTTTGCGCCTCAGTTGCGCAGTTGTTTTCTCTTGACAAGCAGCAAGCTACATCACTGGAGGGTCCTGGTGAACTTTTTGAGCCAAAACGAAGCTTTAACCCCACATTTCCAATCCCTAAGGGCAGGTAGGCGCCACAGCAGAGCTGTGGCAAGGTGCTGACGGGGTTCTTTCTGTTTTTTGGCACTTTGCCAATCCGGCTTCCATATTTAAGGTTTAAATGTTTCATTTGCTTGTGGGGCAATCTTAATAAAGCTTATTGAATCTGCTGTAAAACATTTTGAAAAGTTTGATGCATTTTTAAGCAGTTTTGCAGATTGTGTATGCCTTTTTTTCTCTTAAAGACACAATACCGTTTTTTTAAAATTGTTGTTTTTTCACTGAATAAAGTGTTTTCCAAGCTTGCTTGTCTCATTACTAGCTGTTCAACATGTCTGACATTGAAGAAACTCCTTGTTCAATAGGTTTAGAAGCCATTGTGGAACCCCCTCTTAGAATGTGTCCCACATGTACTGATATGTCTATAAATTGCAAACAGCATATTTTGACTTATAAGAGTTTGGCGCTGGATGATTCTCAGACAGAAGGGAATCAGGTTATGCCATCTAGTTCTCCCCAAGTGTCACAACCAGTAACGCCCGCACAAGTGACGCAAAGTAACTCTAGTGCGTCTAATTCTTTCACCTTGCAAGATATGGCCACAGTTATGAAATCTAAGCTTTTGACCATCCCTTTCAAGGGTAAGACCCTATTCGGGCCTGAACTAAAAGAGATCATTTCAGATATCACTGGAGGGAAAGGTCATGCCTTCCCTCAGGATAAGTCAAATAAGATGATGACCAAACAAAATAATTTTCGTTCCTTTCGAAACTTCAAAGGTGGTCCCGCTTCCTCTTCCCCTGCTGCAAATCAAGAGGGGAACTTTGCTCAATCCAAGTCGGTCTAGAGACCTAACCAGGCTTGGAACAAAGGTAAACAGGCCAAGGAGCCTGCTGCTGCCACCAAAACAGCATGAAGGGGTAGCCCCCGATCCGGGAGCGGATCTTGTAGGCGGCAGACTTTCTCTCTTTGCTCAGGCTTGGGCAAGAGACGTTCAGGACTCCTGGGCTTTAGAAATCGTAACCCAGGGGTATCTTCTAGATTTCAAAGATTCTCCTCCAAGGGGGAGATTCCATCTTTCTCAATTGTCTGTAAACCAGACTAAAAGAGAGGCGTTCTTACGCTGTGTAGAAGACCTATATACCATGGGAGTGATCTGCCCAGTTCAGAAAACAGAACAGGGGCAGGGGTTCTACCCCAATCTGTTTGTGGTTCCCAAAAAAGAGGGAACCTTCAGACCAATCCTAGATCTCAAGATCCTAAACCAATTCCTCAGAGTCCCATCCTTCAAGATGGAGACCATTCGGACTATTTTATTAATGATCCAGGAGGTCAATATATGACCACCGTGGACTTAAAGGATGCATATCTACACATCTCTATTCACAGAGATCATCACCAGTTCCTCAAGTTCGCCTTTCTGGACAGGCATTACCAATTTGTGGCTCTTCCCTTCGTGTTGGCCACGGCTCCCGAATTTTCACAAAGGTGCTAGGGTCCCTTCTGGCGGTCCTAAGGCCGCGGGGCATAGCAGTGGCGCCTTATCTGGACGACATCCTAATTCAAGCGTCGACTTTCCAACTAGCCAAGTCTCACACGGACATCGTGTTGGCCTTTCTAAGATCTCATGGGTGGAAGGTGAACGTAAAAAAGTGTTCTCTTTCCCCTCTCACAAGAGTTTCATTCCTAGGGACTCTGATAGACTCGGTGGACATGAAAATATTTCTGACGGAGCCACCTGCCGAGCTCTTCATTCCATTCCTCGGCCGTCAGTGGCTCAGTGTATGGAGGTAATCGGACTAATGGTAGAGGCAATGGACATAGTTCCGTTTGCTCGCTTACATCTCAGACCACTGCAACTATGCATGCTCAGACAGTGGAATGGGGATTATGCAGATTTATCTCCTCAGATAAATCTGGATCAGGAGACCAGAGATTCTCTTCTTTGGTGGTTGTCACAGGATCACCTGTCCCAGGGAATGTGTTTCTGCAGGCCAGCGTGGGTTATAGTGACGACGGACGCCAGCCTACTGGGCTGGGGTGCAGTCTGGAATTCCCTGAAAGCACAGGGTTTGTGGACTCAGGAGGAGGCCCTCCTACCGATAAATATTTTAGAACTAAGAGCGATATTCAATGCTCTTCATGCGTGGCCTCAGCTGGCTTTGGCCAGATTCATCAGATTTCAGTCGGACAACATCACGACTGTGGCTTATATCAATCATCAGGGGGGAACAAGGAGTTCCCTAGCGATGATAGAAGTTTCCAGAATAATCCGATGGGCAGAGACTCACTCTTGCCATCTATCAGCAATCTATATCCCAGGGTTAGAGAACTGGGAGGCGGATTTTCTAAGTCGTCAGACTTTTCATCGGGGGGGGGGGGGGTGGGAACTCCATCCAGAGGTGTTTGCTCAACTGATTCAGCTATGGGGCACACCAGAATTGGATCTGATGGCGTCTCATCAGAATGCCAAACTTCCTTGTTACGGGTCCAGGTCAAGGGATCCTCAGGCAGTACTGATAGATGCTCTAGCAGTACCCTGGTCGTTAAACCTGGCTTATGTGTTTCCACCATTCCCTCTCCTTCCGCGTCTGATTGCCAGAATCAAACAGGAGAGAGCTTCTGTGATTTTGATAGCACCTGCGTGGCCACGCAGGACTTGGTATGCAGACCTGGTGGACATGTCATCTCTGCCACCATGGACTCTGCCACTGAGATAGGGCCTTTTGATTCAAGGTCCATTCAAGCATCCAAATCTAATTTCTCTGCGACTGACTGCTTGGAGATTGAACGCTTGATTTTATCAAAGCGGGGTTTGTCTGAGTTGGTCATAGATACCTTGATTCAGGCTCGAAAGCCTGTCACCAGGAAAATCTATCATAAGATATGGCATAAATATCTTCTTTGGTGCAAATCCAAAGGTTACTCATGGAGTAAGATTCCTAGGATTTTGTCCTTTCTCCAAGAGGGATTGGAGAAGGGATTGTCAGCTAGTTCCTTAAAAGGATAGATATCTGCTTTGTCTATTCTATTGCACAAGCGCCTGGCAGATGTCCCAGACGTTCAGGCGTTTTGTCAGGCTTTAGTTAGAATCAAGCCTGTGTTTAAACCTGTTGCTCTGCCATGGAGTTTGAATTTAGTTCTTAAAGTTCTTCAAGGGGTTCCGTTTGAACCCATGCATTCCATAGATATTAAACTTCTATCTTGGAAAGTTCTGTTTCTAGTTGCTATCTCTTCAGCTCGAAGAGTTTCTGAACTATCTGCCTTACAATGCGACTCGCCTTATCTTATTTTCCATGCTGATAAGGTGGTTTTGTGTACCAAACCTGGATTCCGTCCTAAGGTTGTTACTAACAGGAATATCAATCAGGAAATTGTTGTTCCTTCTCTGTGTCCTAATCCTTCTTCTAAGAAGGAACATCTGTTTCACAACTTGGACGTGGTTCGTGCTTTGAAGTTTTATTTGCAAGCAACCAAAGAGTTTCGTCAAACATCTTCTTTGTTTGTTGTCTGGAAAGCGTAGAGGTCAAAAGGCTACGGCTACCTCTCTTTCCTTTTGGCTGAAAAGCATCGTCCGTTTGGAATATGAGACTGCTGGACGGCAGCCTCCCGACAGGGTTACAGCTCACTCTACTAGAGCGGTGGCCTCCACATGGGGTTTTAAAAAAGATGCTTTTGTTGAACAAATTTGTAAGGCTGCGACTTGGTCTTCGCTTCATACCTTTTCCAAATTTGATACTTTTGCTTCTTCGGAGGCTATTTTTGGGAGAAAGGTTCTGCAAGCAGTGGTGCCTTCCGTTTAGGTTGCTGTCTTGTCCCTCCCTTCATCCGTGTCCTAAAGCTTTGGTATTGGTATCCCACAAGTAACGGTGAAACCGTGGACTCGGTACATCTTGCAAAAGAAAACAAAATTTATGCTTACCTGATAAATTTCTTTCTTTTGCGATGTACCGAGTCCACGGCCCACCCTTTCTATTCAAGACAGATAGTATTTTTATTGAAAATTTCAGTCACCTCTGCACCTTATAGTTTCTCCTTTTTCTTCCTAAGCCTTCGGTCGAATGACTGGGGGGTGGAGTTAAGGAGGGAGCTATATAGACAGCTCTGCTGTGGGTGCTCTCTTTGCCACTTCCTGTTAGGAAGGATAATATCCCACAAGTAAGGATGAAACCGTGGACTTGGTACATCGCAAAAGAAAGAAATTTATCAGGTAAGCATAAATTTTGTTTTTTTATTTTACATACGATTGCATGTTTGAAGTCGGCATAGTTTACCATCTCTTTAAGTGATGCAATAACATTTTCTCTCTGCATTTCCTTTTCTTCCATACATGTTACTAATTGCTCTCCCATTCCACACCTCACTTAAAGCCTCTCTTGTAGCTCAGCATTCAGTTAAGTAAGTTTGTCTATCTCTTCACTCAGTGTATCACACTCACATCTCTTTTCAGAGGAACTCGCAACAGCCATAATAGATTGACCAAGTTTATCCAGCTGCTCTATGATATCAGTTCTTTCTGCCTTCCATTCCAACTCTTTCTGTTTAGCAATCTCTTTCATTCTTAGAAACATACTCAGTAAATTACTTAGCTCTCTTTTTTCTATATCTTTCTGAAACAGTTTTCTACTTAGTTCATTATTGTGCTTTATACATTGTTTAATTACATCATAGAACTGACGTGTCAAGGGATCTTCTGCACAAGTAATAAATGTGACAGAGGCATATTTCCTAATGTATTTCTCAACCAGTTCCATTCTTACTAACAACACGCACACACTATAAACAGTACAAATATACACACTCACAAGTACACATCTAACATCAACAAACTTTTTGCATCATTAGCCTAAAATCTAGACCTAGAGGGATCTCCTTTTGAGCTGCATGTAAAACTGGACTATGCCTATTTCACTTTACCCTCAGAGATGTTTGGTTACTCTCTCTTGTTTTCGGATTTTAGCAAACTTAATTCAGCAAGAAACAATTGATACATTTACTTTTCTGTAGCATACATATCATAAACATAAAGAAACATATACTTACGGTACTTGCAGCTTTCTCACTACACAGTGTCTTGTAGATCTGCACACTTCGCACACAGGTCCGGTTCGGCCTCTATTCACAAAGAGTTCTTGCAGCTCCAGCACTTCAGTTTAGCAAATTCAGCTGTAGTTCAACGTAGAATTAGTTATTTATCCACATCCCGTATGAGGTGCCAAATGTAGAATCTTCTAACTGCTTAGTTACTGTTTCCTCACTAATATTACCTTTTATCTTAGGAAATCAGGACACTGCTTGATGAAATTATTCTTTTATTATACAGAAAATAAGTATTTACATATAAACAAGTTACTGACTAATGTAAGGAAAGGGAAGGGGGAGAGAGAGATGGAAGGGAAGAAGTGAGAAGAGAGCCTAGCCTACAATGGCAACTTACTTATATAGTCATTCATTCTTTCACATAGCCCGGCCCACACTCAGCTGTATATTCCTCAGTCAGAGACAAGATGACATCCTTTAGTGGGGGTAGAATGTCACGTCCTTAGGCTATTGGTAGGAACAGAGATAAAATCAGGGCCTTGTAGTTTATGACACCACCTGTGAGAGGCTAACTGCTTGAAAGGGTTGTAAAATTTCTTAGTGAATCCTATGGTATCCGTTTGATCTATTGTTTACATACAGTGGTTGATCAGATTTCCAACTGGTTTTCACCAAACTTTGTCTTGTCACCTCTGAACTGGAAAATCTGGTAACTGTAGGTCAGTCTGCATTTAACCCTTTGTATCCTTGATGTTGTAGACAAATGTCCCTTAGCATTTCAATATCCAAAAATGTCCATGGAAATAACAGTCTGATATTAAAGTACAACACTAGCTCAGTCTTTACATTCTGCAGAATCTCACACAAATCAACTAGTGTTGTCTCTTCGAAGACATGGTTGGAGGATCAATTTCCCAAAAAGTTCTTTGATTCCTCAGACAAGGGTCACCTTTTTAGGTTTCCAGATAGATTCAGTGTCCATGACTCTGTCTCTAACAGACAAGAGACAATTAAAATTGGTTTCAGCTTGTCGGAACCTTCAGTCTCAATCATTCCCTTCAGTAGCTATGTGCATGGAAGTTTTAGGTCTCATGACTGCAGCATTGGACGCAATCCCCTTTGCTTGTTTTCATATGAGACCTCTTCAGCTTTGTATGCTGAACCAATGGTGCAGGTATTATACAAAGATATCACAATTAATATCCCTAAATCCCAATGTTCGACTCTCTCTGACTTGGTGGCTAGATCACCATTGTATAGTTCAAGGGGCTTCTTTTGTTTGTCCAACCTGGACTGTGATCACAACAGATGCAAGTCTTTCAGGTTGGGGAGCAGTCTGGGGATCTCTGACAGCACAAGGGGTTTGGTAACCTCAAGAGGCAAAGTTACCAATCAATATTTTGGAACTCCGTGCTATTTTTGGGGCTCTTCAGGTTTGGCCTCTGTTGAAGAAAGTACTGTTCATTTGTTTTCAGATGGACAATGTCACAACTGTGTCATATGTCAATCATCAGAGTGGGACTCACAGTCCCCAAGCTATGAAAAAAGTATCTTGGATACTTGCTTGGGCGGAATCAAGCTCTTGTCTAATTTCTGAGGTTCATATCCCAGGTATAGACAATTGGGAATCGGATTATCTCAGTCGTCAGTCTTTACATCCAGGTGAGTGGTCTCTCCATCCAGATGTATTTTATCAGATTTTACAGATGTGGGGTCTTCCCGAAACAGATCTAATGGCTTCCCATCTAAACAAGAAGCTTCCCAGGTACCTTTCCAGGTCCAGAGATTTTCAGGCGGAGATGGTGGATGCGTTACCAGTTCCTTGGTTTTACCAACCTGCTTACATTTTTCCGCCTCTAGTTCTTCTTCCAAGGGTGATCTCCAAGATCATAATGGAACAATCGCATGTGTTTCTGATAGCACCAGCATGGCCTCACAGGTTTTGGTATGCGGAACTTGTCCGGATGTCCAGTTGCCAACAATGGCCACATCCTTTAAGGCCAGACCTTCTGTCTCAAGGGCCGTTTTTTCATCAGGATCTCAAATCGCTAAATTTGAAGGTATGGAAATTGAACGCTTAGTGCTTAGTCATAGAGGTTTCTCTGACTCAGTGATTAATACTATGCTACAGGCTCGTAAGTCTGTTTCAAGGAAGATATATTATAGGGTTTGGAAAACCTATATTTCATGATGTTTTTCTCATAAATTCTCTTGGCATTCTTTTAGAATTCCTAGAATTTTACAGTTCCTTCAGGATGGTTTGGATAAAGGTTTGTCTGCAAGTACTTTGAAGGGAAAAATCTCTGCTCTTGCTAAACTTCCTGATATTCACGGTTTTGTTCAGGCTTTGGTTCGTATCAAACCTGTTGTTAAATCAATCTCTCCTCCTTGGAGTCTTAATTTGGTTTTGAAGGCTTTACAGGCTCCTCCTTTTGAGCCTAAGCATTTTTGGATATTAAACTACTTTCTTGGAAAGTTTTGTTTCTGTTGGCTATCTCTTCAGCTAGAAGAGTTTCTGAATTGTCTGCTCTCTCTTGTGAGTCTTCTTTTCTGATTTTTCATCAGGATAAAGCTGTTTTGCAGACTTTGTTTAAATTCCTTCTTAAGGTTGTGAATTCTAACAACATTAGTATGGAAATTGTTGTTCCTTCCTTGTGTCCTAATCCTAAGAATACTCTTGAAAGATCTTTACATTCTTTTGATGTTGTAAGAGCTTTGACATATTATGTCAAAGTTGCTAAAGATTTCAGGAAGACTTGTAGTTTTATTTGTTGTTTTTTTCTGGTCCTCGGAAAGGTCAGAAAGCCTCTGCCATTTCTTTGGCATCTTGGTTAAAGCTTTTGATTCACAAGGCTTATTTGGAGGCAGGACAGTCTCCGCCTTAGAGAATTACAGCTCATTCTACTAGATCAGTCTCCACTTCTTGGGCTTTTAAGAATGAAGCTTCGGTTGATCAGATTTGCAAAGCAGCAACTTGGTCTTCTTTACATACATTTACTAAATTTTACCATTTTATTGTATTTGCTTCTTCTGAAGCAGTATTTGGTAGAAAAGTTCTTTAGGCAGCTGTCTCGATTTGATTCTTCTGCTTATGATTTAAGTTTTTTTTATTGTAATTTATAAGAAAGACTTATTTTTTCGTGGATTTAATTTTTTCAGTGGAAATAGCTGTTTTTATTTTATCGCTCCCTTTCTAGTGACTCTTCTGTGGTCTTCCACATCTAGTCAAGTCACTAGCTCAAGGACTCTTGCCAATTACATGAAAGAAAACATAATTTATGTAAGAACTTACCTGATAAAATCATTTCTCTCATATTGGCAAGAGTCCATGAGGCCCACCCTTTTTATGGGGGTTATGCTTTTTTGTATAAAGCAGAATTATATTTCTAGTTCCTCTTTTTGTATGCTTTTCTACTCCTTATTTTATCACCCCACTACTTGGCTATTTATTAAACTGAATTGTGGGTGTGGTGAGGGGTATACTTATAGGCATTTTAAGGTTTTGGGAAACTTTAACCCCTCCTGGTAGGATTGTATATCCCATACGTTACTATCTCATGGACTCTTGCCAATATGAAAGAAATTAATTTATCAGGTAAGCTCTTACATAAATTATGTTTTCTATTAGCCGCACCTGTTTATCATCAGAACGTTTATCCCACTGATCTGTGACTGATTCTTGTTGTTAGTAAAGACCTTAGTAAGTGTATTCTGCACCTTCAGCTGCTGCTGATTATGTCACATGATCACAGACTTAAAGTGTCCTGTGCATTTGGTTTTCCCTAAAAATAACAAGAAACCCCAAATGTTTTTCATTATTTAAATAGAACATATCAGTTTCAACAACTTTCCAACTGACTTCTATTGTGATATTTGCTTAATTCTCTAGGTATCATTTATCGAAGCAGCTGCAATGCACGACTGGGAGCTAGCTGAGCACATAAGGTGAGCCAATGACAAGAGGCTTGTATGTGCCACTAATCAGTAGCTAGCGAACCATAGTGTCACAAAGGTCCCCAAGGGAATAAAGCAGATTTGATAATAGAAGGTAATAGGAAAGTTGTTTAAATTTTAATCATAAAAGTTTAATTGTGACTTTGCTGTCCCTTTAATGTGTTTCTAATGACTTGTTTTACCGGTGTATAAAATAGTATAAAGTGTATGGGAAATTTCACCTTTAGCTTTATTTTTATATAAAATAACTGTTTGCTGTCTGTAATTTATTTCATTATTAAATTGTACACAGCCTTTTAAGTTAAGTAAGTTTTATTGCATTGTATTTTTATTATGCACCTGTGGTTTTGTAATTCTATATTTTATGGTCCTTTTACATGAACTGAATTTGCCAAAAGATCATATCATTATATTATCACTCTATGTAAACACAAATTCTTATATTTTCTTAACTTTAGCCAAGAAAACAATTGAAATGAATATTTAAGTGTTTTCTCTCCCACACCCCTATGTAGTGTGATTTAAGACAACTCAGCATTGACCAAGAGAAGTTAAAGTACTGGGGGTGGAGCACATGACAAAATGTCTGACAGTGAGAATTAGTAGGAAGTACAATACCAATACTGCAGTATCCAATTCAACCTATATTTAAACAACTGATATTTAACATTTCTTTCAGGAGAAAATATTGTTTCATATAAATGATAGAAAACACAGATTATAATATATTTGTAAAGTTGTGATATGGCCCCACTTAAATAGATTTTCTACCATTATGTTGTATAGATCTGGGAAGATTCATATTTAAGGGGTAATTATAACACTCACAGAGCTAACGGTACTAAATGCTTGTGCTGAATCAATAGCACATATGTAATAACCTAATCAGCTGATCTGTATCACATGAATTGTTATGTGTGCCTTTAATTATACCATACGTACAGTTAATCAGAACCATTATTTATTATTATCTGTCTAAACCATTTAATATACTTTTTACAGACACGGCCAGAGCACTGAGAGATATCAGATATTGATGTAACTGGAGTGAATAAGGGAACCTTCTTCCTGAGCACAGACATTGGAGCCTGTTATCAGCATGAACTCATATGTGTTAGGTGAGTAAAATAGATATTATGCTGACTTTAATTAATGAGAAAATAGAATAGATCACTCATTAAACAAATATAAACTATTATATTTATATCTGCATCTTTAAGAACATTTGTGTCAGTGATGTTATAAAGAAGGAGCAACCCCCATTGGGCTGAGGAGGAGGGTAGAAAATACTACCCCCCCTGTCCTTTTAGACAGACCATGTCCTACAACTGCCTAACATCACCCCCAGACCTGGTTCTTTACTCAGAACACCTGCAACTCCATCTTCCCCTGCCCTGACCTTGCTCGTGGAACATCCATAAGTACACTTATGCCTACCTTTTTCACAAGTGTTCCCCACCCCAGAACCACCACTGATCTGTGTGCTTATTTTTACAGTGAGTATTATTAAACTAATACTGTTTTTGGCTGTTTATATAAATCAAACAACCACACCCTCTCAAGACATCTCACACTGATGATTAGTCTGTGTCTGTCACGAACCAAGCCTCCAGACTAAAAAGGAAAGGTCTGGGAGGCATTCTGCTCGAAAGGGCTATACAGGGATTTGAACCTGTGGCTCAGTGGTTACTATTCCTGTTTGCTTGCTTGTTGAGCCACAGCCAGTTCTAGCAATAGCATGCAACTTTTAAATCTGTTATATGAGGATTTGCCTTACTTGTAATTACACCTGTGCAAAACACAGGTGTTCTCAATTTTGGATTTTCTCAGAACCAATCCTGTGCAAAACCTCCCTATTTAAGGCTGGCTGCTAGACTGCATGTTGTCTCACAATTGGATCTGTTTTGTCACAAGTCAGAACCTGTTTCCTGTACTTCTGTACTTATTTGTAGAAGGACTTCACCTTTGCACCTTTTTACAAGTTTGCTACCTGCTTTGTGCAATTCCTGCACTTTAGTTATTTCCAGGACAAAGACTTTACCTGCTACCTGTTTACAAGTTTGTTCCCTGCTTTGTGAAAATCCTGCACTTCAATTATTACCAGGACAAAGACTTCACCTTTGCACTGCAGTATTTACAAGTTTGCTACCTGCTTTGTGCAATTCCTGCACTTCAGTTATTTCAAGGACAAAGACTTAACCTTTAAACTTGCTACCTGTTTACAAGTTTGTTCCCTGCTTTGTGCAAATCCTGCACTTCAATTATTACCAGGACAAAGACTTCACCTTTGCACTACAGTATTTACAAGTTTGCTACCTGCTTTGTGCAATTCCTGTACTTCAGTTATTACCAGGAGAAAGACTTTCCTTTCTCCAACATAGGTGTGTCCGGTCCACGGCGTCATCCTTACTTGTGGGATATTCTCTTCCCCAACAGGAAATGGCAAAGAGCCCAGCAAAGCTGGTCACATGATCCCTCCTAGGCTCCGCCTACCCCAGTCATTCTCTTTGCCGTTGTACAGGCAACATCTCCACGGAGATGGCTTAGAGTTTTTTAGTGTTTAACTGTAGTTTTTATTATTCAATCAAGAGTTTGTTATTTTAAAATAGTGCTGGTATGTACTATTTACTCAGAAACAGAAAAGAGATGAAGATTTCTGTTTGTATGAGGAAAATGATTTTAGCAACCGTTACTAAAATCCATGGCTGTTCCACACAGGACTGTTGAGAGGAATTAACTTCAGTTGGGGGAACAGTGAGCAGTCTCTTGCTGCTTGAGGTATGACACATTCTAACAAGACGATGTAATGCTGGAAGCTGTCATTTTCCCTATGGGATCCGGTAAGCCATGTTTATTAAGATAGTAAATAAGGGCTTCACAAGGGCTTATTAAGACTGTAGACTTTTTCTGGGCTAAATCGATTCATTATTAACACATGTTTAGCCTTGAGGAATCATTTAATCTGGGTATTTTGATAAGATTATATCGGCAGGCACTATTTTAGACACCTTATTCTTTAGGGGCTTTCCCAAATCATAGGCAGAGCCTCATTTTCGCGCCGGTGTTGCGCACTTGTTTTTGAGAGGCATGACATGCAGTCGCATGTGTGAGGAGCTCTGATACATAGAAAAGACTTTCTGAAGGCGTCATTTGGTATCGTATTCCCCTTTGGGCTTGGTTGGGTCTCAGCAAAGCAGATACCAGGGACTGTAAAGGGGTTAAAGTTAAAAACGGCTCCGGTTCCGTTATTTTAAGGGTTAAAGCTTCCAAATTTGGTGTGCAATACTTTTAAGGCTTTAAGACACTGTGGTGAAATTTTGGTGAATTTTGAACAATTCCTTCATATTTTTTCGCAATTGCAGTAATAAAGTGTGTTCAGTTTAAAATTTAAAGTGACAGTAACGGTTTTATTTTAAAACGTTTTTTTGTACTTTGTTATCAAGTTTATGCCTGTTTAACATGTCTGAACTACCAGATAGACTGTGTTCTGAATGTGGGGAAGCCAGAGTTCCTTCTCATTTAAATAAATGTGATTTATGTGACAATGACAATGATGCCCAAGATGATTCCTCAAGTGAGGGGAGTAAGCATGGTACTGCATCATTCCCTCCTTCGTCTACACGAGTCTTGCCCACTCAGGAGGCCCCTAGTACATCTAGCGCGCCAATACTCCTTACTATGCAACAATTAACGGCTGTAATGGATAATTCTGTCAAAAACATTTTAGCCAAAATGCACACTTATCAGCGTAAGCGCGACTGCTCTGTTTTAGACACTGAAGAGCATGACGACGCTGATAATAATGGTTCTGAAGGGCCCCTAAACCAGTCTGATGGGGCCAGGGAGGTTTTGTCTGAGGGAGAAATTACAGATTCAGGGAACATTTCTCAACAAGCTGAACCTGATGTGATTACGTTTAAATTTAAGTTGGAACATCTCCGCGCTCTGCTTAAGGAGGTATTATCCACTCTGGATGATTGTGACAATTTGGTCATCCCAGAGAAGCTATGTAAAATGGACAAGTTCCTAGAGGTCCCGGGGCTCCCAGAAGCTTTTCCTATACCCAAGCGGGTGGCGGACATTGTAAATAAAGAATGGGAAAGGCCCGGTATTCCTTTCGTCCCTCCCCCCATATTTAAAAAATTGTTTCCTATGGTCGACCCCAGAAAGGACTTATGGCAGACAGTCCCCAAGGTCGAGGGAGCGGTTTCCACTTTAAACAAACGCACCACTATACCCATAGAAGATAGTTGTGCTTTCAAAGATCCTATGGATAAAAAATTAGAAGGTTTACTTAAAAAGATGTTTGTTCAGCAGGGTTACCTTCTACAACCAATTTCATGCATTGTCCCTGTCGCTACAGCCGCATGTTTCTGGTTCGATGAGCTGGTAAAGGCGGTCGATAGTGATTCTCCTCCTTATGAGGAGATTATGGACAGAATCAATGCTCTCAAATTGGCTAATTCTTTCACCCTAGACGCCACTTTGCAATTGGCTAGGTTAGCGGCTAAGAATTCTGGGTTTGCTATTGTGGCGCGCAGAGCGCTTTGGTTGAAATCTTGGTCAGCTGATGCGTCTTCCAAGAACAAGCTACTTAACATTCCTTTCAAGGGGAAAACGCTGTTTGGCCCTGACTTGAAAGAGATTATCTCTGATATCACTGGGGGTAAGGGCCATGCCCTTCCTCAGGATCGGCCTTTCAAGGCCAAAAATAAACCTAATTTTCGTCCCTTTCGTAGAAACGGACCAGCCCAAAGTGCTACGTCCTCTAAGCAAGAGGGTAATACTTCTCAAGCCAAGCAAGCTTGGAGACCAATGCAAGGCTGGAACAAGGGAAAGCAGGCCAAGAAACCTGCCACTGCTACCAAGACAGCATGAAATGTTGGCCCCCGATCCGGGACCGGATCTGGTGGGGGGCAGACTCTCTCTTCGCTCAGGCTTGGGCAAGAGATGTTCTGGATCCTTGGACACTAGAAATAGTCTCCCAAGGTTATCTTCTGGAATTCAAGGGGCTTCCCCCAAAGGGGAGGTTCCACAGGTCTCAGTTGTCTTCAGACCACATAAAAAGACAGGCATTCTTACATTGTGTAGAAGACCTGTTAACAATGGGAGTGATTCATCCTGTTCCATTAGGAGAACAAGGGATGGGGTTCTACTCCAATCTGTTCATAGTTCCCAAAAAAGAGGGAACGTTCAGACCAATCTTAGATCTCAAGATCTTAAACAAGTTTCTCAAGGTTCCATCGTTCAAGATGGAAACCATTCGAACAATTCTTCCTTCCATCCAGGAAGGTCAATTCATGACCACGGTGGATTTAAAGGATGCGTATCTACATATTCCTATCCACAAGGAACATCATCGGTTCCTAAGGTTCGCATTCCTGGACAAGCATTACCAGTTCGTGGCGCTTCCTTTCGGATTAGCCACTGCTCCAAGGATTTTCACAAAGGTACTAGGGTCCCTTCTAGCTGTGCTAAGACCAAGGGGCATTGCTGTAGTACCTTACTTGGACGACATTCTGATTCAAGCGTCGTCCCTTCCTCAAGCAAAGGCTCACACGGACAT
This sequence comes from Bombina bombina, assembly GCF_027579735.1. Classification (NCBI taxonomy): domain Eukaryota; kingdom Metazoa; phylum Chordata; class Amphibia; order Anura; family Bombinatoridae; genus Bombina; species Bombina bombina. Next base: position 37,010,234 of record NC_069503.1, read on the forward strand.
CGTCCTGGCCTTTCTCAGATCTCACGGATGGAAAGTGAACGTGGAAAAGAGTTCTCTATCTCCGTCAACAAGGGTTCCCTTCTTGGGAACAATAATAGACTCCTTAGAAATGAGGATTTTTCTGACAGAGGCCAGAAAAACAAGACTTCTAGACTCTTGTCGGATACTTCATTCCGTTCCTCTTCCTTCCATAGCGCAGTGCATGGAAGTGATAGGTTTGATGGTAGCGGCAATGGACATAGTTCCTTTTGCACGCATTCATCTAAGACCATTACAACTGTGCATGCTCAGTCAGTGGAATGGGGACTATACAGACTTGTCTCCGAGGATACAAGTAAATCAGAGGACCAGAGACTCACTCCGTTGGTGGCTGTCCCTGGACAACCTGTCACAAGGGATGACCTTCCGCAGACCAGAGTGGGTCATTGTCACGACCGACACCAGTCTGATGGGCTGGGGCGCGGTCTGGGGATCCCTGAAAGCTCAGGGTCTTTGGTCTCGGGAAGAATCTCTTCTACCGATAAATATTCTGGAACTGAGAGCGATATTCAATGCTCTCAAGGCTTGGCCTCAGCTAGCGAGGGCCAAGTTCATACGGTTTCAATCAGACAACATGACAACTGTTGCGTACATCAACCATCAGGGGGGAACAAGGAGTTCCCTGGCGATGGAAGAAGTGACCAAAATCATTCAATGGGCGGAGTCTCACTCCTGCCACCTGTCGGCAATCCACATCCCAGGAGTGGAAAATTGGGAAGCGGATTTTCTGAGTCGTCAGACATTGCATCCGGGGGAGTGGGAACTCCATCCGGAAATCTTTGCCCAAATCACTCAACTGTGGGGCATTCCAGACATGGATCTGATGGCCTCTCGTCAGAACTTCAAAGTTCCTTGCTACGGGTCCAGATCCAGGGATCCCAAGGCGGCTCTAGTGGATGCACTAGTAGCACCTTGGACCTTCAACCTAGCTTATGTATTCCCGCCGTTTCCTCTCATCCCCAGGCTAGTAGCCAGGATCAATCAGGAGAGGGCGTCGGTGATCTTGATAGCTCCTGCGTGGCCACGCAGGACTTGGTATGCAGATCTGGTGAATATGTCATCGGCTCCACCATGGAAGCTACCTTTGAGACGAGACCTTCTTGTTCAAGGTCCGTTCGAACATCCGAATCTGGTCTCACTCCAGCTGACTGCTTGGAGATTGTACGCTTGATCTTATCGAAGCGAGGGTTCTCAGATTCTGTTATCGATACTCTTGTTCAGGCCAGAAAGCCTGTAACTAGAAAGATTTACCACAAAATTTGGAAAAAATATATCTGTTGGTGTGAATCTAAAGGATTCCCTTGGGACAAGGTTAAGATTCCTAAGATTCTATCCTTCCTTCAAGAAGGATTGGAAAAAGGATTATCTGCAAGTTCCCTGAAGGGACAGATTTCTGCCTTGTCTGTGTTACTTCACAAAAAGCTGGCAGCTGTGCCAGATGTTCAAGCCTTTGTTCAGGCTCTGGTTAGAATCAAGCCTGTTTACAAACCTTTGACTCCTCCTTGGAGTCTCAACTTAGTTCTTTCAGTTCTTCAGGGGGTTCCGTTTGAACCCTTACATTCCGTTGATATTAAGTTATTATCTTGGAAAGTTTTGTTTTTGGTTGCAATTTCTTCTGCTAGAAGAGTTTCAGAATTATCTGCTCTGCAGTGTTCTCCTCCTTATCTGGTGTTCCATGCAGATAAGGTGGTTTTACGTACTAAACCTGGTTTTCTTCCGAAAGTTGTTTCTAACAAAAACATTAACCAGGAGATTATCGTACCTTCTCTGTGTCCGAAACCAGTTTCAAAGAAGGAACGTTTGTTGCACAATTTGGATGTTGTTCGCGCTCTAAAATTCTATTTAGACGCTACAAAGGATTTTAGACAAACATCTTCCTTGTTTGTTGTTTATTCCGGTAAAAGGAGAGGTCAAAAAGCAACTTCTACCTCTCTCTCTTTTTGGATTAAAAGCATCATCAGATTGGCTTACGAGACTGCCGGACGGCAGCCTCCCGAAAGAATCACAGCTCATTCCACTAGGGCTGTGGCTTCCACATGGGCCTTCAAGAACGAGGCTTCTGTTGATCAGATATGTAGGGCAGCGACTTGGTCTTCACTGCACACTTTTACCAAATTTTACAAGTTTGATACTTTTGCTTCTTCTGAGGCTATTTTTGGGAGAAAGGTTTTGCAAGCCGTGGTGCCTTCCATCTAGGTGACCTGATTTGCTCCCTCCCATCATCCGTGTCCTAAAGCTTTGGTATTGGTTCCCACAAGTAAGGATGACGCCGTGGACCGGACACACCTATGTTGGAGAAAACAGAATTTATGTTTACCTGATAAATTACTTTCTCCAACGGTGTGTCCGGTCCACGGCCCGCCCTGGTTTTTTAATCAGGTCTGATAATTTATTTTCTTTAACTACAGTCACCACGGTATCATATGGTTTCTCCTATGCAAATATTCCTCCTTAACGTCGGTCGAATGACTGGGGTAGGCGGAGCCTAGGAGGGATCATGTGACCAGCTTTGCTGGGCTCTTTGCCATTTCCTGTTGGGGAAGAGAATATCCCACAAGTAAGGATGACGCCGTGGACCGGACACACCGTTGGAGAAAGTAATTTATCAGGTAAACATAAATTCTGTTATAGTGTGTGATACGCGTTTATATACATTATCCCTGTAATATATTATTGTGTGTGTGATAGCTTTATATACATTAATCCCTATAATATATTATAGTGTGTGATAAGCTTTATATACATTATCCCTGTAATATATTATAGTGTGTGATAAGCTTTATATACATTATCCCTGTAATATATTATAGTGTGTGTGATAAGCTTTATATACATTATCCCTGTAATATATTATAGTGTGTGATACGCTTTATATACATTATCCCTGTAATATATTATAGTGTGTGATAAGCTTTATATACATTATCCCTGTAATATATTATAGTGTGTGATAAGCTTTATATACATTATCCCTGTAATATATTATAGTGTGTGATACGCTTTATATACATTATCCCTGTAATATATTATTGTGTGTGTGATAAGCTTTATATACATTATCCCTGTAATATATTACTGTGTGTGATAAGCTTTATATACATATCCCTGTAATATATTATTGTATGTGTGATACGCTTTATATACATTATCCCTGTAATATATTACTGTGTGTGATAAGCTTTATATACATTATCCCTGTTAATATATTATAGTGTGTGATAAGCTTTATATACATTATCCCTGTAATATATTATAGTGTGTGATAAGCTTTATATTCATTATCCCTGTAATATATTATAGTGTGTGGATAAGCTTTATATACATTATCCCTGTAATATATTATAGTGTGTGATAAGCTTTATATACATTATCCCTTTAATATATTATTGTGTGTGATAAGCTTTATATACATTATCCCTGTAATATATTATTGTGTGTGATAAGCTTTATATACATTATCCCTGTAATATATTATAGTGTGTGATAAGCTTTATATACATTATCCTGTAATATATTATAGTGTGTGATAAGCTTTATATACATTATCCCTGTAATATATTATAGTGTGTGATAAGCTTTATATACATTATCCCTGTAATATATTATAGTGTGTGATAAGCTTTATATACATTATCCCTGTAATATATTATAGTGTGTGATAAGCTTTATATACATTATCCCTGTAATATATTATTGTGTGTGATAAGCTTTATATACATTATCCCTGTAATATATTATAGTGTGTGATAAGCTTTATATACATTATCCCTGTAATATATTATAGTGTGTGATAAGCTTTATATACATTATCCCTGTAATATATTATAGTGTGTGATAAGCTTTATATACATTATCCCTGTAATATATTATTGTGTGTGTGATAAGCTTTATATACATTATCCCTGTAATATATTATAGTGTGTGTGATACGCTTTATATACATTATCCCTGTAATATATTATAGTGTGTGTGATAAGCTTTATATACATTATCCCTGTAATATATTATAGTGTGTGAGATAAGCTTTATATACATTATCCCTGTAATATATTATAGTGTGTGTGATAAGCTTTATATACATTATCCCTGTAATATATTATTGTGTGTGTGATAAGCTTTATATACATTATCCCTGTAATATATTATTGTGTGTGATAAGCTTTATATACGTTATCCCTGTAATATATTATAGTGTGTGTGATAAGCTTTATATACATTATCCCTGTAATATATTATTGTGTGTGATAAGCTTTATATACATTATCCCTGTAATATATTATTGTGTGTGTGATAAGCTTTATATACATTATCCCTGTAATATATTATTGTGTGTGATAAGCTTTATATACATTATCCCTGTAATATATTATAGTGTGTGATAAGCTTTATATACATTATCCCTGTAATATATTATAGTGTGTGATAAGCTTTATATACATTATCCCTGTAATATATTATAGTGTGTGATAAGCTTTATATACATTATCCCTGTAATATATTATTGTATGTGTGATAAGCTTTATATACATTATCCCTGTAATATATTATTGTATGTGTGATAAGCTTTATATACATTATCCCTGTAATATATTATTGTATGTGTGATAAGCTTTATATACATTATCCCTGTAATATATTATTGTGTGTGTGATAAGCTTTATATACATTATCCCTGTAATATATTATTGTGTGTGTGATAAGCTTTATATACATTATCCCTGTAATATATTACTGTGTGTGATAAGCTTTATATACATTATCCCTGTAATATATTATTGTGTGTGTGATAAGCTTTATATACATTATCCCTGTAATATATTATAGTGTGTGTGATAAGCTTTATATACATTATCCCTGTAATATATTATAGTGTGTGATAAGCTTTATATACATTATCCCTGTAATATATTATAGTGTGTGATAAGCTTTATATACATTATCCCTGTAATTATATTATAGTGTGTGATAAGCTTTATATACATTATCCCTGTATATATTATTGTGTGTGATAAATCTACACTAACACAAAACACGATTTCATTCAGTGTCACAATGTGTGTATATTTATATATTATTTTTTATTTAATGTTGGTTGCTGTATATAGTTCAGCTGTTTACGTTCTGTAGTAAAATACAAGTTTCACACTTTTTTTAAATCCTCCCTGGATTTATTTTGCATTTATTAAAAAAAAAAAAAACTCATCCCTTGACAAATTGGACTCTGCTCGTAACATCAGCCTCATTAAGAAAAAAAACCTGTTGAGAAGATATGATAATGAAGCAGGTGCCGGATATTGGAGCTTTGTCTGAGCGTGAGAAATGTTGCAAGGTTTAGAATGGCCAGAGTCGCACTCGAGTCAGACGCGGCCTCCGTAACCTGCCGCCAGCAGTGGCAGTCATTGTCATGCAGGCTTGCCGTAATGTAGCACTATCCAGCTGCATGGCAAATGGGGGAGAATAAAGCAGGGAGGGACTTAGCTTGTTGTGACAGTGGCCGGCGAGCTGGGATAAGCTGGAGAGCGCAGACAGTCTGCTGACTCAGGGTTGACCTGCCTATTGGGAAGCCTCCTTGGCTGCTGTCTAAGCCGGCTCATTGAGATTCAGGGCACATCCGAGGCGTCCGCAGCTGTATGCTGGAGGCAAAGGCTGAGAACACATCCACAGAGTGTCCAGGAGAAAAACACACAACAAAGGCCTAGCCCCTTCTGCACCGCTGTGAATAGACAGCCAGCCAGAGGTCCTTGTCTCTCGGTGCGCTTACTGGGGAAAACATTTGCATAGGTTTCTTTCCCAAGCCACCTAAATCCCATAATGCCTAAATCTCCCATTTGTTTGGCAACTGGGTGTGAATATAAAAGCAGTGTCATGGTGTTCATTAGGGGACATGTCAGGGCTGCTGAGGTCGGCTCTGTAGTAGGGAAAGTGCTCTCACACTCTGATCTCTATTTAAGTCATTACAGGCCCTGGCTAGTTCTCATGAGCGTCCCCTGTCACAAATACACAGATCTCACTGGTGTTATTGGTTATATTTCTGTTATTAAACACAATTTATGTACATTTAGCTGATGTTATTATACGTTTATAAACATATTTTATTATTTACATTTCTGTTATTAAACACAATTTATATACATTTAGCTGATGTTATACGTTTATAAACATATTTTATTTGTTAGATTTCTGTAATTAAACACAATTTATATACATTTAGCTGATGTTGTTATACATTTATAAACATATTTTATTTGTTATATTTCTGTTATTAAACACAATTTAAATACATTTAGCTGATGTTGTTATACGTTTATAAACATATTTTATTTGTTATATTTCTGTTATTAAACACAATTTATATACATTTAGCTGATGTTGTTATACGTTTATAAACATATTTTATTTGTTATATTTCTGTTATCAAACACAATTTATATACATTTAGCTGATGTTATTATACGTTTATAAACATATTTTATTATTTACATTTCTGTTATTAAACACAATTTATATACATTTAGCTGATGTTATACGTTTATAAACATATTTTATTTGTTAGATTTCTGTAATTAAACACAATTTATATACATTTAGCTGATGTTGTTATACATTTATAAACATATTTTATTTGTTATATTTCTGTTATTAAACACAATTTAAATACATTTAGCTGATGTTGTTATACGTTTATAAACATATTTTATTTGTTAGATTTCTGTAATTAAACACAATTTATATACATTTAGCTGATGTTGTTATACATTTATAAACATATTTTATTTGTTATATTTCTGTTATTAAACACAATTTATATACATATATAGGTGATGTTATACGTTTATAAACAGAAATATAACCAATAAAATATGTTTATAAACGTATAACAACATCAGCTAAATGTATATAAATTGTGTTTAATAACAGAAATATAACAAATAAAATATGTTTATAAATGTATAACATCAGCTAAATGTATATAAATTGTGTTTAATAACAGAAATCTAACAAATAAAATATGTTTATAAATGTATAACATCAGCTAAATGTATATAAATTGTGTTTAATAACAGAAATCTAACAAATAAAATATGTTTATAAACGTATAACAACATCAGCTAAATGTATATAAATTGTGTTTGATAACAGAAATATAACAAATAAAATATGTTTATAAACGTATAACATCAGCTAAATGTATATAAATTGTGTTTAATAACATATTTTATTTGTTATATTTCTGTTCTGTTAATAAACAAAATTGATATTTAGTCTCTTCTATTAATTAACCAATTTTAAATATATTTATGTTAATAAATGCAAGTGAAATATATATATATTTTTTTTTAAAACTTTTTATTGAAAGGTTCAGAAGCATACAGTATTCAATGACAAGGTATACAGATACAGCTTTGCTTCACATTATCTACTTATACTTTTAAAATATTATTAACAATTTAACTGCAGAAAAGAATTATTAGTTATTAAGATTTTAAAAACAAAACAAAGAAAAGAAAGAAGAAGGGAGAACCCAGAGCGTATATGTACTTGTGTTTGAATGGTTAATTGAAAATTTTGCATTCCATTACTAAGCTGGTATCTAAGACTACAAATTACCTTGCTGTGGTTACTGAGGTTCTCGGCTACTACTCTCACTATGTACCTGGTCAGGTATTTCTGTATTCATCCCATATAAATCGTATTGAGTCTAAGTCGTCTTTTCGGTTGGTCAGCTTGAAGTGGTATTTCTCTAATGTAAGTGCATGTGTTACTGTAGCTTTCCATACCTCTACTGAAGGAAGGTCTGGCTTCTTCCAGTTTAATGGTATTAATTTTTTCCCTGAATTAACCATAATTGTCAAAAGCGTTAGCCTAAATTTACAAGTTATTTTAGGGAATGAGTTAAAAAGAAGAGTCCAGATGTTTAGTGGTAAGGACAGCTGCAAAACTTTCTCAATTTCTCTTTTGATTGTCTCCCAGTAATCTTTTACTATTGGGCATTGCCACCAGATATGATACGGTGTGCCCCTATCTTGACAGCCTCTCCAGCACATGTCTGAAACTGTGGGAAAAATTTGGTGCAGGCGCACTGGTGTATAGTACCACCTGCACATCAATTTCAAATTCATCTCTTGGATAGAGATGGATGAAGAAGCTTTACTCATACGTGTGAATATATCACACCATGTCTGTCTAGGCATCGAGCTTTCTGATTCCTTCTCCCATGCACTGACATAGGATGGCAGTGTTTTAGAGTATGTAACTAAAATTTGTCTATGTGTGAGAGACAATATTCCCCGATTTGGTAGGGGGTTGATACATATATTCTCAAATGGGGTGAGAGATCGAGTTAGATGTGCTTTGAACGGGTGTGTGGTGAGAAAGTGGGATATCTGCAAATACGCAAGCCAATCTTGAAATCTAGGGCCATGTTTAGCAATAATTTCTTCTTGCGATTTCGGTTTTCCTGCTGCGTAAAATTCACAAACAGGAAGAGATTCTCGTATACTTAAGGGATATTCCCCTCTCTTTATGAGGTTAAGTGGATGGAGAGCGTTCCCCATTAGTGGGGTCAGCGGGGAGTATGTCGAGTAGATGTGCGACTGTTTCTTAATAATCCTGTCCCAACATTTGTAAGTTTCCCATGTTGATGTGGCTACAGTTTTTGGAAGTGCTCTTTGACTGGGAGGGAGCCAGCAGAAGCCTCCTAGCGGAGTATTGTTAGCTAACTGATGTTCTAGCTGGACCCATTCTTTATTGACTGCGTTCTTACACCAGTCAACAATTCTGGTCAGAAAGGTTGCCTGCCTGTAGTGTTGTAGGTTCGGAGCTCCCATGCCTCCTAATTCTCTTGGACGGTAAAGCGTTGCTGTTGCTATTCGTGGGCGTTTATTTGCCCATATAAACTTGGTTAGCATTTTTTGTATCTGGTAAATTGTTTGTTCAGGGAGGGGAATGGGCAAGGTTTGCATATAATACAACATTTTTGGTAATATGACCATTTTGATCGCGTTAAGTCTACCAAGCCAAGAAAGGAATTTATTATTCCAAGCTCTTAGCAATGAGGATACATGTAGTTTAAGTGAGTTATAATTAAGTAGTAAAATATCAGGGACATTAGGAGAGATATGTACCCCAAGGTACTTGATCGCTTTATCTTGGATTCTGAATTGAAATTGCTGTTGCAGGGTTTTTACTGCTGCTGGCTCTAAGTTAATACTTAACAATTCAGATTTAGATATATTTATGCTGAAATTGGAGTAGAGGCCATACTCTTGTATCAAATGAATAAGGGCGGGGACTGACTTGCTAGGATGTGTTAGTGTGGTAAATATGTCATCTGCATACATTGTAATTTTGTATTCCGACTGCCCTATCCGATGCCCTGTTATGTGCTCGTTATCCCTAACATATGAGGCTAATACTTCCATGGATAACACAAAAAGTAGTGGAGACAGGGGGCAGCCCTGCCTCGTACCAGTTGTTATTTGGAATGGGTCTGAGACTGAGTCATTGAGTTTAACTTTTGCTTGTGGGGTGTTATATAATGAAAATATCTTCCCAATTAATTCCAGATCAAACCCAAATTTAGATAAAACTTGCTTTAGAAAGTTCCAACTGAGCCTATCAAAGGCTTTCTCCGCATCCATTGAAATGAATGCGGAGGGCGTGTGCATACGGTGTGCATGTTCCATTAGCGCTAAAAGTTTAGTTGTGTTGTCTCGTGTCTCTCGTGTCGGTGTAAAACCAGCCTGGTTAATGTGGACTATTTGGGGAGGACTTTATTAATACGTGCTGTTAATATTTTGGCATATAATTTTATGTCCACATTCAGCAATGAGATTGGACGGAAATTTGCCGGGGTGTCTGGAGACTTCCCTGGTTTAGGGACTACTGAGATTTGTGCTTCTAGCATAGAGGGAGGAAACGGGTTATTGCCCGTTACTTCATTAAAGAGGGGTGTTAGGTGGGGTATTAGGTTTTGGGAGAAGAGCTTATAATATTTTGATGAGAAGCCATCAGGGCCCGGGCTCTTCCCATTTTGTAATGTGCTAATCGCATGCTGTATTTCGTGCGCCGTGATAGGTTTCTTTAAATCTTGCAATTGGTCTTGTGTGATTTTGGGAATGTTACACTTTGCTACATATGACTTGAGATTTGTGAGGTGTTCCTCTGAGGGAGGTGTTTTGGAAATGTTATATAGATTAATATAATATTCCCTAAAACTATCTAGAATTTCTTTTGTTGTGGTTAGAGGACTCTGACTTTGTGGTTTTCTAATCTCGTAAATATATGACTTAAACCGCTTCTTTTTTAGTGCCCTCGCTAACAGTTTGCCTGCTCTATTGCTCTCATAATAGAACATGCTATTTGTTTTCCGTTGTAGGCTATGGTACTCTATATCTAAAAAACTGTCTAGGGCTGTACGGGCTGTTTGGTATTTCTGAAATATTTCTAAATTATTTGGATTTTGTTTTATTGCCAGGTCTAATCGGGAAAATTCATCAGCCAAATCTTTATATTGTTGCCTCATATGACGCTGTCTCTGGGCTTTTAATTTTATTAGTTCCCCTCTCAATACACTTTTATGTGCCTCCCAAATCATATATTTGTTATTTATAGAATTTACATTGTGCGTAAAATATTCTGTGATCAGTGTTGATATCTTCGATTGGGTGTCTGGGTCATTCAGTAAAGTGTCATCTAACTTCCAAAGAAACGCATCTGATTGCGTTTCTGGCCAAGAGAATTTTAGTTTTACTGCCGAATGGTCTGACCATGCTGTTGGGGAAATATCACAGCTATGTACATTAGGGAGGCCTTTCTGATTAGTGAAAATATAGTCCAATCTGCTATGTGTCTTGTTGGGGCTAGAATAAAAAGTGTAATCCTTTGTATCTGGGTGTATTAGACGCCAAAGGTCATATAAGTTAAGGTCTTTTAGGTTTCTCCATAATGTTGTAGTAGTTTTTTTGGATACCATTATTTTAGGATTGGAACTATCTTTATAGGGCTGGAGGGGAAAATTCAGATCTCCTGCTAGAAACACTGGACCCACTGCCAAATCTAATGTTTTCCCTAAACATAGTGTGGAAAAAAGAATTTTGCTTGGTATTTGGTGCGTATACATTTACTAACGTTATGGGTCTTCCATACAACAGTCCAGTTAGGCCTAGAAATCTACCCTCCTTGTCTTTACTGATATGTGAGGTCGTGAACGGGAGGTCTTTTTTGATTAGGATGCTCACTCCTGCTTTCTTATGGGGTCCTGAGCTATGGTAATGTGTGGTGTACATTTTCCCTAGATATTTTGGTTCTTTTTGATGTTGAAAATGAGTCTCCTGCAAAAATATTATGTCTGCATGTCGCTTAGCTAGGTCTGATAGTGCTTTGCTGCGCTTGTGAGGTGAATTCAGCCCTTTAGCATTCTGCGTTAGTAAAGTCAGATGGTGTGTGCGTTTATTTGTGTGTCTCGACATCTTTACCTATACTTGATAGAACTTGATCAGGAATGCTGCATTGTACATTGCTCTGGGTTCGGGAGAAAAGGTTTGAACACAGGTTTTTCTGCAAAACAAAATATTAACAGTGAGAACTAAGTTGTGCATTAGTGAAAACACATAACAAACAAACATATATACTGAAATTTTAGTATATGGATTACAATACAAGTCTCTCTTCCTAACATAGGGTATATTGAGAGAATACATGGGGGAAGTGAAATATATTTTTGTTGATTTTTTTTTAGGATAGAATAATTTCCAATGTAAGAATGATTTATTTTTAGGATACCATATAGGCAGGTATAATTAAATTTTCTGGCCATTCACATGGAAGTGATACCAGTGCCCAGATTTTACAGCCTAGACATATATATATATAGCCGTCACCTTTAATGTAACGTTTCGGGGTTTCACACCACAAAAATGACTAATATATATATCCAGAACCTGTATAGTGAGATTGGCAGGTCTCAGGCTAAAATGTGCTTGTCTAAAATTGTTTAAGGGACCTCACAAGAGATAATCTTACTAGATCAGGCCCTAGGTGAGTAAACTTTTAGTATTGTCAAGGACCTGCACTTAATGAAGAAATAAAACATCAGCTGCATATGTAGGGGGTACTGCTATATGCGTAGTGGCATCTGCACAGTTAATTTTGGCTCGCTGGCACTTGTGTAACTTGTCAGGATAACTGCAGTATACCTGACTGGCACATCACCGCTGTGTATGGCAGGACAATTGCGCAGTTCCAGAAGTGTTGCAGGGTTGGGGAAGCTCACCCTGTCTGACCCCTGAATTCTAGCTAAGGAAGATAGCAGTTTGTTATAACATACAAGACATTTATATTAGTAAGGAGATGAATCAGAATACTCACTGGGCATTATTCACTAAGATGGGAGAGTCCTCTCCAGTGCTAGGTCAGCATGAGCGGCTGTTGTGCAGAATCACATAGGAATTGGAGGCTGCTGTCTCACTGGGTATTATTCACTAAGATGGGAGAGCCCTCTCCAGTACTAGGTCAGCCAGTTGTGTAGAATCACATAGGAATTGGAGGCTGCTGTCTCACTGGGTATTATTCACTAAGGTGGGAGAGTCCTCTCCAGTGCTAGGTCAGCCAGTTGTGCAGAATCACATAGGAATTGGAGGCTGCTGTCTCACTGGTTATTATTCACTAAGATGGGAGAGTCCTCTCCAGTGCTAGGTCAGCCAGTTGTGCAGAATCACATAGGAATTGGATGCTGCTGTCTCACTGGGTATTATTCACTAAGATGGGAGAGTCCTCTCCAGTGCTAGGTCAGCCAGTTGTGCAGAATCACATAGGAATTGGAGGCTGCTGTCTCACTGGGTATTATTCACTAAGGTGGGAGAGCCCTCTCCAGTGCTAGGTCAGCCAGTTGTGCAGAATCACATAGGAATTGGAGGCTGCTTTCTCACTGGTCATTATTTACTAAGCTGGGAGAGCTCTCTCCAGTGCTAGGTCAGCCAGTTGTGCAGAATCACATAGGAATTGGAGGCTGCTGTCTCACTGGTTATTATTCACTAAGGTGGGAGAGCCCTCTCCAGTGCTAGGTCAGCCAGTTGTGCAGAATCACATAGGAATTGGAGGCTGCTGTCTCACTGGGTATTATTCACTAAGATGGGAGAACCTTTCCAGTGCTAGGTCAGCCAGTTGTGCAGAATCACATAGGAATTGGAGGCTGCTGTCTCACTGGGTATTATTCACTAAGATGGGAGAACCCTCTCCAGTGCTAGGTCAGCCAGTTGTGCAGAATCACATAGGAATTGGAGGCTGCTGTCTCACTGGGTATTATTCACTAAGATGGGAGAGCCCTCTCCAGTGCTAGGTCAGCCAGTTGTGCAGAATCACATAGGAATTGGAGGCTGCTGTCTCACTGGGTATTATTCACTAAGGTGGGAGAGCCCTCTCCAGTTCTAGGTCAGCCAGTTGTGCAGAATCACATAGGAATTGGAGGCTGCTGTCTCACTGGGTATTATTCACTAAGATGGGAGAGTCCTCTCCAGTGCTAGGTCAGCCAGTTGTGCAGAATCACATAGAAATTGGAGGCTGCTGTCTCACTGGTTATTATTCACTAAGATGGGAGAGTCCTCTCCAGTGCTAGGTCAGCCAGTTGTGCAGAATCACATAGGAATTGGAGGCTGCTGTCTCACTGGTCATTATTTACTAAGATGGGAGAGCCCTCTCCAGTGCTAGGTCAGCATGAGCTGCGGTTGTGCAGACGGCTGTCTCACTGGCTGTAATCTCTGTGCTTGGTCTATGGGTGTGTTATACAAATCTTCCTCGCACACTGAAGCAACTGACTATGCACAGGGTCAGGCCCTCTTTGCCTTTGATTCTAGTGAAAGTAACAAGTGATCTCAGGGACTATTTTACTCCGTTTAGAAGATAAATTTCCTCTTTTGTGGCAATCTCCCCTCCTCCCCTCACTTCCAGGAATTTCTCTCCCGCAGAGCAAATGCTGCTATGATCTCAGCCTCTGTTTCCTTTGGTGCTGCCAGGTAGGGTCAGGTTATTACCCAGCCTGATACTAGGCCTCCTGGAAGCCCCAATGGAAAGTAGTGACACATGGCAGAGACTGGGATACTGCAGTATTCTACCCAACCAGTGCCTTCACTACTAAGTATCTATAGTGAGAACTGACAGAGACTGTTACAGATACTGAGTAGTGAAGACTCTAGTTGGGTAGAATACTGCAGTATCCCTGTGTTATATAGTGACCAGTGACACTGACAGAGACTGGTACAGATACTGAGTAGTGAAGACTCTAGTTGGGTAGAATACTGCAGTATCCCTGTGTTATAAAGTGACCAGTGACACTGACAGGTACAGATACTGAGTAGTGAAGGCACTGGTTGGGTTGGATACTGCAGTATCCCTGTGTTATATAGTGACCAGTGACACTGACAGAGACTGGTACAGATACTGAGTAGTGAAGGCACTGGTGGGGTAGAATACTGCAGTATCCCTGTGTTATATAGTGACCAGTGACACTGACAGAGACTGGTACAGATACTGAGTAGTGAAGGCACTGGTGGGGTAGAATACTGCAGTATCCCTGTGTTATATAGTGACCAGTGACACTGACAGAGACTGGTACAGATACCGAGTAGTGAAGGCACTGGTTGGGTTGGATACTGCAGTATCCCTGTGTTATATAGTGACCAGTGACACTGACAGAGACTGGTACAGATACTGAGTAGTGAAGACACTGGTGGGGTAGAATACTGCAGTATCCCTGTGTTATATAGTGACCAGTGACACTGACAGAGACTGGTACAGATACTGAGTAGTGAAGACACTGGTGGGGTAGAATACTGCAGTATCCCTGTGTTATATACTGACCAGTGACACTGACAGAGACTGGTACAGATACTGAGTAGTGAAGGCACTGGTTGGGTTGGATACTGAAGTATCCCTGTGTTATATAGTAACCAGTGACACTGACAGAGACTGGTACAGATACTGAGTAGTGAAGACACTGGTTGGTATCCCTGTGTGTTATAGTGACCAGTGACACTGACAGAGGACTGGTACAGATACTGAGTAGTGAAGACACTGGTGGGGTAGAATACTGCAGTATCCCTGTTATATAGTGACCAGTGACACTGACAGAGACTGGTACAGATACCGAGTAGTGAAGGCACTGGTTGGGTTGGATACTGAAGTATCCCTGTGTTATATAGTGACCAGTGACACTGACAGATACTGGTACAGATACTGAGTAGTGAAGGCACTGGTTGGGTTGGATACTGAAGTATCCCTGTGTTATATAATGACCAGTGACACTGACACAGATACTGAGTAGTGAAGGCACTGGTTGGGTTGGATACTGAAGTATCCCTGTGTTATATAGTGACCAGTGACACTGACAGAGACTGGTACAGATACTGAGTAGTGAAGGCACTGGTTGGGTTGGATACTGAAGTATCCCTGTGTTATATAATGACCAGTGACACTGACAGGTACAGATACTGAGTAGTGAAGGCACTGGTTGGGTTGGATACTGCAGTATCCCTGTGTTATATAGTGACCAGTGACACTGACAGAGACTGGTACAGATACTGAGTAGTGAAGGCACTGGTTGGGTAGAATACTGCAGTATCCCTGTGTTATATAGTGACCAGTGACACTGACAGAGACTGGTACAGATACTGAGTAGTGAAGGCACTGGTTGGGTAGAATACTGCAGTATCCCTGTGTTATATAGTGACCAGTGACACTGACAGAGACTGGTACAGATACTGAGTAGTGAAGGCACTGGTTGGGTAGAATACTGCAGTATCCCTGTGTTATATAGTGACCAGTGACACTGACAGAGACTGGTACAGATACTGAGTAGTGAAGGCACTGGTTGTGTTGGATACTGAAGTATCCCTGTGTTATATAGTGACCAGTGACACTGACAGGTACAGATACTGAGTAGTGAAGGCACTGGTTGCGTTGGATACTGAAGTATCCCTGTGTTATATAGTGACCAGTGACACTGACAGGTACAGATACTGAGTAGTGAAGGCACTGGTTGCGTTGGATACTGAAGTATCCCTGTGTTATATAGTGACCAGTGACACTGACAGATACTGAGTAGTGAAGGCACTGGTTGGGTTGGATACTGCAGTATCCTGTGCCCCCAGTTACATGTGGCACCGAGCAGACTTCTTACTGTGGCCCCTGACTTTTGAGCCAATAAGAATATTTTCCAGTCTTGTGCTTCATATCAATTACACTTGAGAATAAGTTTTGCTTCCTTGTGAAACTAAAGGAAGTTTGGACCTGAAGACACATCTGGTTCGGGCGGAAGCTGTGCATGACCTGACAGTGTGCTGGGGCTGGTTAGACCCTGGGCATCTCTCGGGGAACCTGCACTATGTGATGGTCACTTTCTCTCCAAACCAAAGCTGTGCAGTCAGGGGCAAAATGCATCAAAGTAAAGCCAAGTTGTATTTAGACTGAACAACAGACACGTTCTGCAGAAAGCACCTATTACATAGAGACACTGAGATGCTCTTGCCCCACAGCTGCTTATGTGCTTAACCACAGACACACAACACCCCATTGTCATATTTTTTTTTAGCAAAAACAAGTAGTTTAAATATGGCAGATGTTTGAGATTTCAGTGATAGGTGGGCGGTGTAAAGCCCTATAACCCCTTGGTAGCCAGATGAGCGTAATGAAATGCTACACAATGTGCTGCCCGTCTCTGGCAGCCCAGGGGTTAAATGACTATGCAACAACAAGCATGCAGCAGTTGGTAAATAAAGATGAATATTCCTTTTGTGCTGCGGGGGCTTAGTGCTCGTTACTCTGCACTTCCCAGAGAGTGGCAGCTGTTCGCTTGTTACCCACTCCATCAGGGCCAGACAGTTCCCAATTCAGCAAGGCTTTGTTTGGGGGGGGGGGGTGCACTCATGCTAAATTCTCTTTGGAATTAACTTTTCTCCAACATAGGTGTGTCCGGTCCACGGCGTCATCCTTACTTGTGGGATATTCTCTTCCCCAACAGGAAATGGCAAAGAGCCCAGCAAAGCTGGTCACATGATCCCTCCTAGGCTCCGCCTACCCCAGTCATTCTCTTTGCCGTTGTACAGGCAACATCTCCACGGAGATGGCTTAGAGTTTTTTAGTGTTTAACTGTAGTTTTTCATTATTCAATCAAGAGTTTGTTATTTTCAAATAGTGCTGGTACGTACTATTTACTCAGAAACAGAAAAGAGATGAAGAATTCTGTTTGTATGAGGAAAATGATTTTAGCAACCGTAACTAAAATCCATGGCTGTTCCACACAGGACTGTTGAGAGCATTAACTTCAGTTGGGGGAACAGTTTGCAGTCCTTTGCTGCTTGAGGTATGACACATTCTAACAAGACGATGTAATGCTGGAAGCTGTCATTTTCCCTATGGGATCCGGTAAGCCATGTTTATTACGATTGTAAATAAGGGCTTCACAAGGGCTTATTTAGACTGTAGACATTTTTTGGGCTAAATCGATTGATATTAACACTTATTTAGCCTTGAGGAATCATTTATTCTGGGTATTTTGATATAATTATATCGGCAGGCACTGTTTTAGACACCTTATTCTTTAGGGGCTTTCCCAAAGCATAGGCAGAGTCTCATTTTCGCGCCGGTGTTGCGCACTTGTTTTTGAGAGGCATGGCATGCAGTCGCATGTGAGAGGAGCTCTGATACTGATAAAAGACTTCTGAAGGCATCATTTGGTATCGTATTCCCCTTGGGTTTGGTTGGGTCTCAGCAAAGCAGATACCAGGGACTGTAAAGGGGTTAAAGCTTAAAACGGCTCCGGTTCCGTTATTTTAAGGGTTAAAGCTTCCAAAATTGGTGTGCAATATTTTCAAGGCTTTAAGACACTGTGGTGAAAGTTTGGTGAATTTTGAACAATTCCTTCATGTTTTTTCGCAATTGCAGTAATAAAGTGTGTTCAGTTTAAAATTTAAAGTGACAGTAACGGTTTGATTTCAAAACGTTTTTTTGTACTTTCTTATCAAGTTTATGCCTGTTTAACATGTCTGAACTACCAGATAGACTGTGTTCTGAATGTGGGGAAGCCAGAATTCCTATTCATTTAAATAAATGTGATTTATGTGATAATGACAATGATGCCCAAGATGATTCCTCAAGTGAGGGGAGTAAGCATGGTACTGCATCATTCCCTCCTTCGTCTACACGAGTCTTGCCCACTCAGGAGGCCCCTAGTACATCTAGCGCGCCAATACTCCTTACTATGCAACAATTAACGGCTGTAATGGATAATTCTGTCAAAAACATTTTAGCCAAAATGAACCCTTGTCAGCGTAAGCGTGGATGCTCTGTTTTAGTTACTGAAGAGCATGACGACGCTGATATTAATATCTCTGAAGGGCCCCTAACCCAATCTGAGGGAGCCAGGGAGGTTTTGTCTGAGGGAGAAATTACTGATTTAGGGAACATTTCTCAGCAGGCTGAATCTGATGTGATTACTTTTAAATTTAAATTGGAACATCTCCGCATTTTGCTTAAGGAGGTATTATCCACTCTGGATGATTGTGAAAATTTGGTCATCCCAGAGAAACTATGTAAAATGGACAAGTTCCTAGAGGTGCCGGGGCTCCCAGAAGCTTTTCCTATACCCAAGCGGGTGGCGGACATTGTTAATAAAGAATGGGAAAGGCCCGGTATTCCTTTCGTCCCTCCCCCCATATTTAAAAAATTGTTTCCTATGGTCGACCCCAGAAAGGACTTATGGCAGTCAGTCCCCAAGGTCGAGGGAGCGGTTTCTACTTTAAACAAACGCACCACTATTCCCATAGAGGATAGTTGTGCTTTCAAAGATCCTATGGATAAAAAATTAGAAGGTTTGCTTAAAAAGATGTTTGTTCAGCAGGGTTACCTTCTACAACCCATTTCATGCATTGTCCCTGTCACTACAGCCGCATATTTCTGGTTTGATGAACTGATTAAGGTGCTCGATAGTGACTCTCCTCCTTATGAGGAGATTATGGACAGAGTCAATGCTCTCAAATTGGCTAATTCTTTCACTCTAGACGCCTCTTTGCAATTGGCTAAGTTAGCGGCTAAGAATTCTGGGTTTGCTATTGTGGCGCGCAGAGCGCTTTGGTTGAAATCTTGGTCGGCTGATGCGTCTTCCAAGAACAAGCTACTAAACATTCCTTTCAAGGGGAAAACGCTGTTTGGTCCTGACTTGAAAGAGATTATCTCTGATATCACTGGGGGTAAGGGCCATGCCCTTCCTCAGGATCGGCCTTTCAAGGCAAAAAATAGACCTAATTTTCGTCCCTTTCGTAAAAACGGACCAGCCCAAGGTGCTACGTCCTCTAAGCAAGAGGGTAATACTTCTCAGGCCAAGCCAGCTTGGAGACCAATGCAAGGCTGGAACAAGGGAAAGCAGGCAAAGAAACCTGCCACTGCTACCAAGACAGCATGAAATATCGGCCCCCGATCCGGGACCGGATCTGGTGGGGGGCAGACTCTCTCTCTTCGCTCAGGCTTGGGCAAGAGATGTTCTGGATCCTTGGGCGCTAGAAATAGTCTCCCAGGGTTATCTTCTGGAATTCAAGGGACTTCCCCCAAGGGGAAGGTTCCACAGGTCTCAGTTGTCTTCAGACCACATAAAAAGACAGGCGTTCTTACATTGTGTAGAAGACCTGTTAAAAATGGGAGTGATTCATCCTGTTCCATTGAGAGAACAAGGGATGGGGTTCTACTCCAATCTGTTCATAGTTCCCAAAAAAGAGGGAACGTTCAGACCAATCCTAGATCTCAAGATCTTAAACAAATTTCTCAAGGTCCCATCTTTCAAGATGGAAACCATTCGAACTATCCTTCCTTCCATCCAGGAAGGTCAATTCATGACCACGGTGGATTTAAAGGATGCGTATCTACATATTCCTATCCACAAGGAACATCATCGGTTCCTAAGGTTTGCATTCCTGGACAAACATTACCAGTTCGTGGCGCTTCCTTTCGGATTAGCCACTGCTCCAAGGATTTTCACAAAGGTACTAGGGTCCCTTCTAGCTGTGCTAAGACCAAGGGGCATTGCAGTTGTACCTTACCTGGACGACATTCTGATTCAAGCGTCGTCCCTCCCCTCGAGCAAAGGCTCACACGGACATCGTCCTGGCCTTTCTCAGATCGCACGGCTGGAAAGTGAACGTGGAAAAGAGTTCTCTATCCCCGTCAACAAGGGTTCCCTTCTTGGGAACAATTATAGACTCCTCAGAAATGAGGATTTTTCTAACAGAGGCCAGAAAGACAAAGCTTCTGGACTCTTGTCGAATACTTCATTCCGTTCCTCTTCCTTCCGTAGCTCAGTGCATGGAAGTGATCGGGTTGATGGTAGCGACAATGGACATAGTTCCTTTTGCGCGCATTCATCTAAGACCATTACAACTGTGCATGCTCAGTCAGTGGAATGGGGACTATACAGACTTGTCTCCAAAGATACAAGTAAATCAGAGGACCAGAGACTCACTCCGTTGGTGGCTGTCCCTGGACAACCTGTCACGAGGGATGACATTCCACAGACCAGAGTGGGTCATTGTCACGACCGACGCCAGTCTGATGGGCTGGGGCGCGGTCTGGGGATCCCTGAAAGCTCAGGGTCTTTGGTCTCGGGAAGAATCTCTTCTACCGATAAATATTCTGGAACTGAGAGCGATATTCAATGCTCTCAAGGCTTGGCCTCAGCTAGCGAGGACCAAGTTCATACGGTTTCAATCAGACAACATGACGACTGTTGCGTACATCAACCATCAGGGGGGAACAAGGAGTTCCCTAGCGATGGAAGAAGTGACCAAGATTATTCTATGGGCGGAGTCTCACTCCTGCCACCTGTCTGCTATCCACATCCCGGGAGTGGAAAATTGGGAAGCGGATTTTCTGAGTCGTCAGACATTGCATCCGGGGGAGTGGGAACTCCATCCGGAAATCTTTGCCCAAGTCACTCAACTTTGGAGCATTCCAGACATGGATCTGATGGCCTCTCGTCAGAACTTCAAAGTTCCTTGCTACGGGTCCAGATCCAGGGATCCCAAGGCGGCTCTAGTGGATGCACTAGTAGCACCTTGGACCTTCAAACTAGCTTATGTGTTCCCGCCGTTTCCTCTCATCCCCAGGCTGGTAGCCAGGATCAATCAGGAGAGGGCGTCGGTGATCTTGATAGCTCCTGCGTGGCCACGCAGGACTTGGTATGCAGATCTGGTGAATATGTCATCGGCTCCACCTTGGAAGCTACCTTTGAGACGAGACCTTCTTGTTCAGGGTCCGTTCGAACATCCGAATCTGGTTTCACTCCAGCTGACTGCTTGGAGATTGAACGCTTGATTTTATCGAAGCGAGGTTTCTCAGATTCTGTTATCGATACTCTTGTTCAGGCCAGAAAGCCTGTAACTAGAAAGATTTACCACAAAGTTTGGAAAAAATATATCTGTTGGTGTGCATCTAAAGGATTCCCTTGGGACAAGGTTAAGATTCCTAGGATTCTATCCTTCCTTCAAGAAGGATTGGAAAAAGGATTATCGGCAAGTTCCCTGAAGGGACAGATTTCTGCCTTGTCGGTGTTACTTCACAAAAAACTGGCAGCTGTGCCAGATGTTCAAGCCTTTGTTCAGGCTCTGGTTAGAATCAAGCCTGTTTACAAACCTTTGACTCCTCCTTGGAGTCTCAATCTAGTTCTTTCAGTTCTTCAGGGGGTTCCGTTTGAACCCTTACATTCCGTTGATATTAAGTTATTATCTTGGAAAGTTTTGTTTTTAGTTGCAATTTCTTCTGCTAGAAGAGTTTCAGAATTATCTGCTCTGCAGTGTTCTCCTCCTTATCTGGTGTTCCATGCAGATAAGGTGGTTTTACGTACTAAACCTGGTTTTCTTCCAAAAGTTGTTTCTAACAAAAACATTAACCAGGAGATTATCGTACCTTCTCTGTGTCCGAAACCAGTTTCAAAGAAGGAACGCTTGTTGCACAATTTGGATGTTGTTCGCGCTCTAAAATTCTATTTAGATGCTACAAAGGATTTTAGACAAACATCTTCCCTGTTTGTTGTTTATTCAGGTAAAAGGAGAGGTCAAAAAGCAACTTCTACCTCTCTCTCTTTTTGGATTAAAAGCATCATCAGATTGGCTTACGAGACTGCCGGACGGCAGCCTCCCGAAAGAATCACGGCTCATTCCACTAGGGCTGTGGCTTCCACATGGGCCTTCAAGAACGAGGCTTCTGTTGATCAGATATGTAGGGCAGCGACTTGGTCTTCACTGCACACTTTTACCAAATTTTACAAGTTTGATACTTTTGCTTCTTCTGAGGCTATTTTTGGGAGAAAGGTTTTGCAAGCCGTGGTGCCTTCCATTTAGGTGACCTGATTTGCTCCCTCCCTTCATCCGTGTCCTAAAGCTTTGGTATTGGTTCCCACAAGTAAGGATGACGCCGTGGACCGGACACACCTATGTTGGAGAAAACAGAATTTATGTTTACCTGATAAATTTCTTTCTCCAACGGTGTGTCCGGTCCACGGCCCGCCCTGGTTTTTTAATCAGGTCTGATAATTTATTTTCTTTAACTACAGTCACCACGGTACCATATGGTTTCTCCTATGCTATTATTCCTCCTTAACGTCGGTCGAATGACTGGGGTAGGCGGAGCCTAGGAGGGATCATGTGACCAGCTTTGCTGGGCTCTTTGCCATTTCCTGTTGGGGAAGAGAATATCCCACAAGTAAGGATGACGCCGTGGACCGGACACACCGTTGGAGAAAGAAATTTATCAGGTAAACATAAATTCTGTTTTCATAATTCCAGCGGGCAGCAGTGTCGCTCTGAGGGCCCTATTCTGTAAAGCATTGTGGTCTGGTGAGATTATCTGAGATGTCTCGTCTGTATTGAGAGGTCCATCAAAGAATTGTAGACGGGCAAATGTTAGTGTGAGAGTTGCTTATCTCGCATGTTCTGGATGTGAAGGAGAGACGGACATTACAATAATATTAATAACAAAATGTTTTGCGTGACTTCTCTCCGTGTTGGCGAGTTTTTGATAACCGGGTCTTTAGACCTAAAAACAAAGATACATTCGTTCAGCTTCACAAGCCCAGGGTGTATAG
The DNA here is from genome assembly GCF_027579735.1 of Bombina bombina. NCBI lineage: Eukaryota > Metazoa > Chordata > Amphibia > Anura > Bombinatoridae > Bombina > Bombina bombina. The sequence continues at coordinate 37,033,395 of NC_069503.1, forward strand.
AAAACATCTGTCACATGCCAGGAACATAGTCGTCCTAGTGACAGTTTTCTGATAACTTCTCAAACTACAGAACAAGTTCTAAACGTTCCTCAGAAGGTTAACATTAACAAGCAAATGTTTTGCTTTAGTTTAGGCCTTTTTGTACTTTTATGTTGTTTAGACGTAAATCTTCTAACCTGATAATAAAAGGAAAAAATCAATAATATGGATCCTTTGGGGGATGGAAGTTTAAACTTGATACTCTTGCAGGAAGGATTGGAGCAGATAACTAGAGAGAGGATCAGTTTAACAAAGCTTTCCTTGTTCCCAGAGGTTCTCATCTCTGTAATCTGTGTCGTGCCCATTGTAAAACTGTCCCAGCGCACAAATGTTTGCTTTCTGTGAATAGGGTCCTTAAGACTCCAGCAAGTGATGAAATGAGGCTTGGGTGCCACCACCAGATTTATTTTGTGTTATTCCTTTCACATCTCAAATCAATTAACCATTTATGTGCTGTATACTGGGCATTATTCCTTTATTAATGATTACATAATGTTGCTGTAACTTATACTAATATATTTTTATAAATTTATAACATTCTTAAATTGTTTGTTATTACCAGAATAACATCGAAGGGTTACCCCCACCCCCTGCATTATTCAGTAGACAGTGTCACATTAGAAATAAATCCGATTTATTTAAGGGTATTTACCCACAATGTAAGTCTATTAAATTATTCTTGACAAAGGCCAGGAAATAGGGTGTAAAAGATCCTAAAATCAAATTACTGGATCCTTCATTATAGATTTAATCTCTGCCCGTCTCTCTCTCTCTGCCCTCCTCTCTCTCTCTCTGCCTGTCTCTCTCTCTCTGCCTGTCTCTCTCTCTCTGCCTGTCTCTCTCTCTCTCTCTGCCTGTCTCTCTCTCTCTCTCTCTCTGCCTGTCTCTCTCTGCCTGTCTCTCTCTCTCTCTGCCTGTCTCTCTCTCTCTCTGCCTGTCTCTCTCTCTCTCTCTGCCTGTCTCTCTCTCTCTCTCTGCCTGTCTCTCTCTCTCTCTCTCTCTCTGCCTGTCTCTCTCTCTGCCTGTCTCTCTCTCTCTCTCTCTCTGCCTGTCTCTCTCTCTCTGCCTGTCTCTCTCTCTCTGCCTGTCTCTCTCTCTCTGCCTGTCTCTCTCTCTCTGCCTGTCTCTCTCTCTCTGCCTGTCTCTCTCTCTCTCTCTGCCTCTCTCTCTCTCTGCCTCTCTCTCTCTCTGCCTGTCTCTCTCTCTCTGCCTGTCTCTCTCTCTCTGCCTGTCTCTCTCTCTGCCCGTCTCTCTCTCTGCCCGTCTCTCTCTCTGCCCGTCTCTCTCTCTGCCCGTCTCTCTCTCTCTGCCCGTCTCTCTCTCTCTGCCCCTCTCTCTCTCTGCCCCTCTCTCTCTCTGCCCCTCTCTCTCTGCCCGTCTCTCTCTCTCTCTGCCCCTCTCTCTCTGCCCGTCTCTCTCTCTCTCTGCCCCTCTAATAGCAACAGCA